>NC_134485.1:14579110-14756610 GCF_040206685.1 Ascaphus truei | reverse complement strand
GGGGTATTATGTTTTTGATGTGGAGGGGGGTATTGTGTGGGTGAGGGGGAGAGATGGGTGTATGAGAGATAGATGTGGAGTATCATAAAGGTTGATAGTGAGGGGTTCTGGGGGAGATGAGGATGATGATGATGGAGAGGTGCTGGAGGAGAGATGATGATGATGATGATTTAACCCGTGCGGCCCAATTTTTTTTTCCTTGGAGCAGTTCGGCCCTTCTCACTTTACGAGTTGGGCAGGCCTGCATTACATGGTGTCACTACAGATCTGCGACACACATGTTAAAGGTGCAAGCCCACGCAACCAGCCCAAAACATTTTGGCAAGAATTTAACAACCTATTTGGCTTCCTTAGACAAATATAACCAGGCTAACTGCAACAGTTTGGCTGATTTTGTTTTCTTGCAAATAATTGTTAACTACATTTTCTTAGGGGTTTGTAAACTTGTAACTCAAGTGTTTTTACTATTAACCCACTCTGTCTATTTCAAAGAGCCAATAAGGCAAAAGAGAGGGGCGCTTTGCCTGTGCACACTCTTGTTTAACACACAGTGACATCACACAAAAGGGAGCAGCCAGAGGAAATCAAACTCCTTCCAAGTCTGAGCGCACCCTGTTTACAAACTAATTTTAGAGATTATTTTACAGCAAATAAAAATACCATATGTGGGTGCAATTGCATTTCTCAGACAGGTCTGCAACCCTGTCTTTCCCCATTATCGCTTAACATGCAATGCTGCCACTGCAGCCAGGGATTCTGGGTAAAGACATGCAAATGAGCTCTCAGTGTGCCACTCATTACTTCTTACCCATTTAACATGGACCCCTGTAAACGGCTGCCTGCCGTATTACACAGCTTATCAGCACAGCCTGGGTTCAAGAAATGATTCTATACCTGACTCTTAAAGGAGTCGTCAGATTGTGGTTATTTGTTGTGTGATATGACAGGCATAAACTTATAGGTGTCCATGTTAAAGTGTGTGTGGGGGATAAGAAGCACAAAGGGACACAATAGGAGAGCCCATATACAGATAATTACCCAGAATCCTTTGCTGCAGTGGAAGCCCGGTATGCGGTAAGGCAGGTTTGCGGACCTCTCTTAGACATGGCAATGTTCTCAGGGGTATAATTTATCATCGCTGAGATTCTGGTTAAAAAAGGCATTCATCGCTCATATTTAACCCCTTAAACATATGACTGCCATCAGTACACTTTGATCCTAAGTGGGATTACTTCTGCGCCCCTTAAAAAGTCAGCCTCATACCTTCTCCCTCTCACCACCACAACTCCACCCCCACTTCTAGTACCGCCAGAGAAAAATGTGAACTGGAGGAGATTTGGAGCAGCACTTTATGACTGCTCAGTAATGCCATGGAAACAGCTGTGCAAAGTAAAGCTCGGGTCATTCATCTTAATACATAAATATATAATCATGCAGCAGTAAAAACCATGAAGAGTGGAGTAAGGTAAATACAACAATACTCTTCATTTATCTCAATTTGGCTGTAAGGGCGAATGCACCTTGTGCGATACACACGGTGACATTTCAGTTTCCATCTACCATCCCGAGTGATACAGTTGGAAGTGATAAGTGATTAGTGTTATTTCTGCAGAAGCTGGCTGTACAGGGCTGTAATTAATTACACCAATGTCTGCAGGAATGATGGCTGTGTTATCAGAGAATCACCTGGGCCGCCGATATCCCCCATGCACGCAGATAAAAAAAAAACCTACTCCGACAGATGGGTAAAGACAGGGACAAGAAACAAGAGTGAGATCAGCACCGAGACACAGCAGCCATCAAACGCCGGGAACATAAAGAGACAGATTAGAAATGCAAAGATGAAACTTTGAAAGAGACAGCGAGAGTGACACGCAAGGGAACTTCAAAGATGTCCTCCTGGATGCTACAAACGCGAGAGATCAGTGGTGGAATGAGACGTGCATGGGTTGCATGGAGAACGTAACAAGATCACAGGATGGAAACCACAGAGGGAGGACAAACATCTGGGCTCTCCTGATACTGTTTATTCAAGTCACTCCGAGCTCAGATCCGGAGTGAAATGAAGGTGCCACCCCAGCAGGATGTTAGGAAGTGTGGAGGACAGTGAGACGGCTCCCTACCATTTTTTTACTATTTATTTCTGTATTCATTATATTTCCTACTTGATTGATAAGAGATTGGAATACTCCTTGTGAGTGGAGATGTGCAAAATTTCCCAAAATGCATAGTTCCCCCCTCCCCCCGCCCCCAAATAAAGGACCAAAAAAGTCACCAAATAAGTAAGCTCTTTCGGTAAAATATCGCCGGATAGTGAAGGAAACATGGTGTGTGTCCTGTGTAAGGTCTCCGCATTAAAGAGGCAATTCAAGCGTTTATGTTCTATTTACGTTTATTTTACAAATGCTTTATGCAGGGGTCTCCGGAGCTGAACCCCATCCATTTAAGGCCCGGGGACCGCTGTGGCTGGGTAGCAGGGTTCACATAATGGCCGCTTTTTAAAGCTCCTGCCTCTTGCGGACCATGGCATCTAATTGAGCTAGGATTCCCCCCGTATTTCCTGTTTTGGGTGAGTTTGTGCCAAAACTGTGTGTAGTGTTGTGCCTATTGACACTTGTCAAAATAAACTTGTTTTATTTAACTTCTTGCTCTGTCTGGTGTATGTGATCCGGTGTTAAGTGTCCTGGTCTCGCGTGACACACAGTGCAGAAGAAAATAGAAACATATTTTACGTTAATGGTTGAATCTTGGTAAGGAAGCACATTACATAGGTTGTTTAAAATAACATTTGTATCTGCTATATGGGACTGTCTTATAAACTACTACAGGGGTTTATAACCACCTGACTCATGATCTGGGAGACTTCCCTCCCTTCCACCCCAAGTACCGAGAACCCCACATAAATAACACACAAATAACGACAAGACAAGGTCTGGAGGGACAAGGCCGCGGCTTTTTATTTAACCATTAAATAATTGGTAAGTGCTACCCCCTGCCAAAGTGCTTGGTCAAAAGGTTAAAGGTGAAAGGGGAAAGGTCCTTGAACTGACTCGTGACAGCCAAGCCGGGCCCACGTTGACGCGAGTGGGCTCCTGGAAGTGATGTTTCAATGAGCCACGCCCCCACTCCCCACTCCCAGCCCCACTGAGATTAACCTTGCACAGAGCACCGTCTAGCAAGGATAAGCACACACCCTCCAACTGCCGCCGCAACAGAAGCAACAACCACCACAACACTTTGACCTCGTAGGGGGTAACAAAAAATGGGGACTTATCTCCCCTCTTCTCCAGGCACTTCAGTCCTTATTCTCATATTTCTTATTAACCTTTTTTTTATACAATAAACTTCAAACGGTAAAAACTCATCATCAACAATATACCCAAAACAGGGACGGCTGGGTGGGACTGAGCATGTGCCCTGCCAGCCGAACGAAATAAACCCCCTTGCCCTTCCACCCCCGGCCTCGTCACCCCCGCCACTGAAGGGGGGGATGGGAGGAGGGAGAGGCCAGGGAGCAAAGAAGGTAAGTGTGCATTTCACATAGGGCTCAAGAATGCTGGAATATAGCAGAGGGTTCAAAGCTGCGTTGTACAGGGGGCTAGGTTCCTAAGCAGTGTTTAGATAATCACAGTGACAGGCATTATTTTAGGAGTTTCTGCAATATTTCTTCATAATAGAACACTTTTGAAAAAATAAATATATCTTTTTTTTTTTTTTTAAATCCAAATAATAAAAAGGAACTGGAAATATCATGTGCACCAAAATATAGCTGGACTCAATCACAAAAAGAATATGACTTGGGCAGATGTGAGCTACATGAATATGTTACTTCCAAAAGGAAAAAATGCTAGGGCAAACTGTGAGCAAATCTCTGATAAATTCCCAGTAGCACTGATCAATGTAACATATGGCAACTCGGAAACAGAAGGGATTTATGGGGCCATCAAGTTTTTCCTGCTGCCACATGCTGGCTACTATTTCAGTGGAAGTGTGTGTTTTGATGTATTTATTACTGTATATTAACTGCCTACAATTAGGTGCCGAGGTGAGAAGGACCCACAGCATATGTTACCTGTTGGACTAAGTGTTCTTACCCTGAAATAATAACCTTTTGCATCACTTTAAGGGAGAAGAGAACAGTTAAAACCCAACAGTGTCTGGATCAGGGTTGGCCAACTGCAGTCCCCAACGGCCCCCGACACGTCTGGTTTTCAGGCTTTCCCTGCTTCAGCACAGGTGGCTCGATCAGTGGCTCAGTCTTTGACTAGGGAGAAGGAGCGGCTCAATGAGTAAAGACGTTGGGGTCTATTCTAGTAGTTTCGATAACTAACTCATTGAGGATTTTGAGCACTTCCCGAACGATTTGGCAAGTTGGCTATTCAGGAATCTCAGGCGACCAGCCAAACTCGTTCGGGAAGTGGATCTGCCCGAGCGGCAGCACCACGGCCCAAACACACCGAGCGGCAGCACCACAGCCCAAACACACCGAGCGGCAGCACCACGGCCCAAACACACCGAGCGGCAGCACCACAGCCCAAACACACCGAGCGGTAGCACCACGGCCCAAACACACTGAGCGGGAGCTCAAAAACAGCTCCAACTCGCATTTTTTGTTGTTGATAAAAATCACCCTATTCTAGTAGCTCCGATAAGAACATCGAGGATCTCACCTAGCGAGCTACTGGTATCATCTCGCCACCCCAAGGGTGGCAGGATGGGGTTTGCGGTAGGTCTTAGAAGAAAAAAAATATTTTTACTGCATCGGATTGAAGCCGAGAGTCTCCAGTGCTGCTTGTGCATTAATACCAGCTGCGGAGACCCCTGGATTCATTAATAAAAATCCGTACTTTTCACTGTTTTAGCCCAGAATTCCCAAATGTCACTGATTTTGGAGATTGATATCTCTAAAGTAACATCCCATTTCGCCTTTCATTACTAGGCTCCTTTGGCACTGAAGGTGTTAACTTGGTCAGTTCATAAAACCAAAATAGCGAGATGTCTTTTTAAATATATAAACAAAAATGACAGATCTGCAACTCTGCTTTTCACCGTTAAATCTTAGCATGCAATGTTTTCACTGTAGCCAGGGATTCTGGGAAATGGCATGCAAATGAGCACAGTGTCACTTTGTGCTTCTTGTCCATTTGACATGGACCCCTATAAGCGTATGCCTGCCATATTACACAGGTACTCGGCACAGCCTGGGTTAAAGCAGTGCACAGCCAGTAACCCTGCTCACAGACAGCTGTTTCGACATCTTGGGTCACATCAGTGGGAGAATGGTTATACTGGCTCTGCAATATGAAGCTGGGATAGGTTTCATCCACACATTAAATAAGTAAAATATATATTTTTAAAGGCAGGAAAGGCTGTCAGACAGTCAGATCCTGTGTGTTTATCCTTTTATCTTAGATCTGTAGCTATTTACAAATCCATATAAAGAAGCTAAAGCCCATTCCCACCGCCTCCTTCCAAGCACAGAGAGAATGTTCTCGATAACATGAGGATGAAACTCACCAATTTACATATCTAACTAAATGTATCCAACTTTAATGATGCGCTTCAAAGAAAGAGCAGCTACATTTCTTACGGTTGTATGACTATATATATATATATATATATATATATATATATATATATATAAATATAAATACAACTGTATGCTCATCTGCATGTCATAGGCAGGTCTGCAACCCCGCCTTTCCCAATTATCACCCAGCACACAGCACTTCCACTGCAGCAAGGGATTCTGGGAAATGACATGCAAATGAGCACACTGTGCCACTTTTTGCTTCAAAAACCATTTTAACATGGTTCTCTTATATATATATATATATATATATATATATATATTTACATCAACCACTGTTGAGCACCTTTGTGGTTTTAAAACCATGTTTTCTCTCTGCCACAGTCATTACCAGTGTTTATTCCCTTTTGTGTTTAAAGTGGTGTTATCTCATGGTTGAAAAAAAATAAAATAAATGAATAGGTTGGAAGTAGGGAGCCGAACAGCGTTGATTTCAGCTCCGGGACCCCCTGCGTCAAAAGATACTCGGATGTAAAGATGATGCCGGTAGCAGCTCTGGCAGGACACAGAAAATATGTTTAAAGGTCCCTTGGACCAATAGCAAGCGGCGACATCATCCCTTGCAGCTTCCTATTGGCCCATGTCACACAGGACCTTTAAACAGACGTGAGATATGGGTATCCCTTTCCAATGTAAGTATCTTAGGGAGTAAGAGGTTCCTGGTGCTGCAATTAATGCAGCTCAGCTCCAGAAGACCCCTGCGTACCACCTAGGGGGGAAACACAGTTTGTTTAGCGGTAAAGGTCCTTTAAGACAAGAGAAAGCGACTTTCCCATAACACTCGTCTATTACGGAACGATAAAATCTCCCAGATAAAGAGGGAGAGTTTCCCAGAATGCCTGTAACCTAAACCAGGGGGAGGGGAGGCAACTCCAGTCCTCAAGTGCTACTGTACCAACAGGTCAGGTTTTCAGGATATCCACACTTCGGCACAGGTGGTGCAGTGGAAGACTGAGCCACCTGTGCTGAAGTAGGGATATCCTGAAAACCTGACCTGTTGGTAGCTCTTGCAGACTGGAGTTGGCCACCCCTGCCCTAAACCATACCTGCCCCCCACCACTAAAACTCCATCATCGACCCTCAACTTTCTTCCAAATGACTTCTCTCCCGTTTTACAAGACACATTGTAAGATGCTGTCCTCAGCTAGAAGTTAAATTCCTTCACTACCATAATGATCTGCAACAAAGTGCAGCACAATATACATAGTATCATTCCCCGCCATGTCTCTATACCGAGTGCCAGTGATTTCCTATGTTCTGTATGTTAGTATTAGAACTCTTTTCTACATTGTCTCCATGCCTAGTTTCAGTACTTCTCTACATCTTAAATTGGTTGTATGCCTAATATTAGAATATGCGCTGTATTCCTAGCAGGGCTGGCAAATGCTGAGCCGCTGTGCCCCCAATATCTGTCTTTCCCTCTGTGCCCCCCATGTCTGTCTCTTCCTCTGTTCCCCCAATATCTGTCTTTCCCTCAGTGTCTCCATGTCTGTCCCTCCCTCTGTGCCCCCATGTCTGTCACTCCCTCTGTGCCCCCATGTCTGTCACTCCCTCTGTGCCTCCCACGTCTGTCTCTTCCTGTGTGCCCCCCATGTCTGTCTCTTCCTGTGTGCCCCCCATGTCTGTCTCTCCCTCTGTGCCCCAATATCTGTCCCTTCCTCTGTGCCCCCATATCTGTCCCTCCCTCTGTGCCCCCCATGTCTGTCTCTTCCTGTGTGGCCCCCATACAGTATCTGTCTTTCCCTCTGTGCACCCATGTCTGTTTCTCCATCTGTGCACACCATTTCATTCTGCCTCTGTGCCGCCCAATGTGTCTCTGCCTCTGTGCACCCCCATTCCAGTCACTCCCTTTGTGCCCCCAATGTCTGTATCTCTCTCTGTGCTCCCCATGTGCCTCTCCCTCTGTGCCCCCCATATCAGTCTTTCCCTCTGTGTGCCTCCCCCATGTCTTCATTTCCCTCCCTCAGTCCTCCTCATGTCTCCGTCTATCTCCCCTTCTCAGTATCTCTAGTCTGTCTTTCTCTCTCTTTGCCCTGGTCCTCTCTTCTCCTCTGCCCCACCCTGCTCCTCCACTGATTGGTCTGCCCTGATTCCCTGTACCACCCCCTAACTTCTCTGATTGGTCCGATCTTCCTATGCCCCTATGGAAATACAATGCTAAAGCTTAGCACCCTTTTGTGGATCTGGGTCATTGTCTCTATTTACATAGTACCAGTACTCCCGTGTATCTTTTCTTGTATCAGTACTCCCATGCATTGTACACTATCATGTCAACTTGCCTAGTGTAAGTACTCTGCTGCTTTCTGCATGTTACACTTTATGTACAATTCCACCACTACAGTGCATAAAATTATAATACTAATAATAATCTGCATTAGCTCCTAATTGCATATAATTAGTGCTAATACTACCAAATGACCAAACAAGCTACCTTTGTACTACTGTTAGGCAGAGGGGAGATTATAATGAGGAGGTACAGTATAATGCTGGCACTGAGAGTTTGATGCAGGGGAGCCTGGTTCAATTCCCGTTGTCGGCTCCTTGTGACCTTGGGCAAGTCACTTTATCTCCCTGTGCCTCAGGCACCAAAAAACATAGATCGTAAGCTCCGCAGGGCAGGGACCTGTGCCTGCAAAAATGTCTCTGTAAAGCGCTACGTATAACTAGTAGCGCTATACAAAAACATGCTAATACTGTATTATTATTATTAACAATGTCTGTGGGACTTCAAAACATATTTCCTGTCCCCGCACCCAGAGTATTGGAAGACGTTGATGGAGTGGGGCCTGAATGTAAAATAACTTTCCATCTTATTTCTGGGTGTCCGCCAGCATGTTGAGGACAATTTGCAGAGTGTGATGTAGACGTAGGTGTAATCTGGGCTCTTGACATGCTTTACTTACAAAATACATGACCTTTTCTCTACCTGTCTAGAAATGAAACGCAGGGCATTAAAGTACAGTGCTCGCCACAACGCACCTTCCTTTTAACTTCAATCAAAAGAGAATGGCAGCTTTTAAAGCAACGATCTACCCCACAAAATGCAGTTGGAACTAAATTTGTATTAAAATGCAGTCTTGCTGCCTATACAGTACATACCCATTAGAAGACAAATAAATGCACATTATTTTGCCTTTTACTTGGTGTCTGTAGTTTCTATGGAAATCCCTATTTACTCCGTAGTGGTACAGTGATAAAAAGTTTTAAGACAGAACAGAGTTGCTATCACTCCGGGTTTGACCCGGAGACTACGGGGTTTGGCGAGGTATCTCCGGGTTACTGCAGGGCCGGCTGGGATGTTTGGTGCAGGGACATGTGCGGGATCTCGGCTCTAACCTTTTACGGCGGCGGCGGCATCATTCGGCAGTAGCACCCTCCGCCCCCCCCACCCACCCCGCATGATCCCGGTCAAGGTGGCTCCATTGCATCAAAGGTGGTGGTGTTGGCATGACAACGGGACGTTACGTGATGTTGCGGTGCCATGAGGCGTCCGGTTGTCATGGCAAAACCACATCATTTGATGTCGCGGAGCCATCCTGACAGGACTATGCAGGGGGAGATGTCCCGCCGGGTGATGCCTCCGACCGGAGAAGGTAAGAGAGTTAAATATATAAAAACCTTTAAGAAGACGTCTCCAGGTTATCATTTAACAGAAGGTGGCCACCCTGAGAGAGAAGGACTAGCAGTATCAGAGTACTAATCCTTTTCCCACTTGGGCAACGTGTTTTGTAGAAGTGACCCTTTTGCTACCAGTGGAGTCAACAAAGTAATAGAGTTCAGCTCATCCAGGAGGTCCATCAGCAAAATTAGCTTTTGGCAGCTCCACAATTAACTTGTTAAATCAAACTGATATCTTCTTTATATTTAAAGAGAGCATGAAAAAAAAAACGAGGGGAGGTTGAGAAGAAAGGCTGACAAAAGAAGAGAAACCCCGACAAGAAAAGAACATTTGCTACAGTTCATTACACATTCATATAATTTGGAGCAGCCTTTGCAGGGGAGAGGAGAACGGAGAGGGGGGCCGGGGGTTGGGGAGGGGGGATGTGGGGGGGTGATCTGACAGCTGCTTTTGAAAATAGAGATTGCACATTAGTTTAGAATTTACAGGCTCTGGCTCTCATTAATAACCAGAGCTGTCTGTGGGAATCCTTCTGGAAACAGGCAACAGGAGACACATATCTCCAGCTTCATTATCATCCACCTTTGCATCGTATGTTCAGAATGTGTAGCTAAGGTCTCCTCTCTATTTGGATGTTTACAGTAGGTAGTAGGGTCGTTTTTATTCATATGTTCCATATAAGCATTGGATTCAATATACTGCGAGGGTGTTTTCCCCATGTTGTAGAAGATTGTAGCCCGAACCATAGAGAGAGACGGCTTCACTGTTTATTAAATAGGGGCCATAGAAGTACAGCAATATGCCATATGCAACGCATGTATTTTATCGATGACTTGGGCAGGGATAGCGGAAGCCTACAGACACTGGGAACAATTGATAATGTATTTATAGGATCAGGCCTCCATTGTATGTCCCATTCCCATTGAGTGGCTTGGAAGGCCACAGATACTACTCTCACAAGCCACAAAAAGGCAATGGCAAAACACGTGTGGCAATTTTAACACTGTCTTCAATACAGAAGAGAATGACTAAAAGATCATGTTCTAAGCCAATCTCGACTGTCACTCTGCTGTTCATCTGAGATCCCATGGGTGAGATCCTCATACAGTCCATAGCAAACCCCATTCCCAAAATCCCAGGCTTGTGTGCCTCACATTTCTCATTGCCTTAGTGGATTACTCCTCCACCGCTCCCCCAGAATACCTCTTGCTAACACGCTGTGCATAAAGAAGCACAGGACACACCACAAATCTGTGTGCTTCCTACAGTCCACGCTATTTAATCCCATGGATTCATTTGACTAAGAGGTGATATTTCATAAAACCTAGTCAAGCCCATTCCCTTGAATCAAGGTGTCATATGGAATACAGTAGCACTGTTTAGTAATTGTAGGCCTTTATACATAGGTTTTCTATAGGTATGCATGAGACAGCTTGAAGCATTAATTGCTCCCCAAATTGTATTTATATATTTGAAATGACTCACAAGATATTAAACTTTTTTTCCCACTGTCAAACAAACAAATCCAACATGGCAGCCAGTGTCACCCAATGGACCAAGAGTGGCCAACTCCAGTACTCAAGGGCCCAAAACAGTTCAGGTTTAAAGTATATCCCTGCTTCAGCACAGGTGGCTCAGTCAATGACTGAGTCACTAATTCAGCCACCTGTGCTGCAGCAGGGATATTCTTAAAACCTGACCTGTTGGTGGCCCCTGAGGATTGGAGTTGGCCACTCCTGCAATATACAGTTATGGGGGGATTGGTTCAGGCCCACGGGGGTAATACTGACCCCAGTTGCCCTACTGTTTTACCTAAACCAGTATGTATTAAGTAGGGAGGAAAACATGATACCTTGGGAACAGAGTGTAAGTGATATGACTCAGATTAAGATTAAAGCAGCTATCCACTCTATTCCCAGTAATGTATAACTGTCTTCTTTCTTTGCATCATTGCAACGTCCTTTTGCTTCTGTATTTCGCAATCCCGCCCTTTCTAAACTCTCTCGCTGAACTCTGGAGATATCAGTTGCTGAAAATCTGCCTCTTTGGGAGGTCACAATAGCTGCAGATTTTCACACTTATTGGGATAGCACAGGTTTCCATGGTAACAGCCGATAGCAGTAAAATAATAAACCGGTGAAAACTCGGCAAAAAAAGAAATACATTTGAAATAAATAAAATCAGAACATCATCAGTTCTCACTTCATTTAAAAAAATAAAAAGCTGATCTAGGGCCTCATGCAGAGAGCATCGTTATTGCAAAACTCGCCATTTTTTGTTCAATTTCCCTCAGAAAACGGCATAAAATGGCGAGTTGCGAAAAACGCGCCTTTTTTTTATTTCTATGTTTAAAACTCGCCTCGCGGCTGGCGAGAACCTCAATCGCGCCATTTTTAAAACTCTCCGAATGCAGAGAGGTGCGAACGGCAAGTAGCGGCTGTTCGCGCCAAAAAAAGGCGCGATTCTCGCATTTTTGCCGCGCCACGAAAATATGGCAAGATGGCGCTCGCCGCCTATAGTAAAGGGGAAAAAAAAGGCGCGAATTTGTTTTTACACGTTTCTGAAGCGCGCATCTCGCCAATTTAAACTCGCCAGACGCATCCATGTTAAACATAGCAGAATTCGCACTTTTCTGCATATGGAGAATAAAACTCTCCAAAAAAGCTACTTTTTATGAAATTCGCCATTTTTAAAATTCTATGCTCTCTGCATGAGGCCCCTAACCTTTACTTGTTTAAACGGAAGGATCCATCTTCTAAGATAAACTATAAGTGTTTAAGACAAATAATTAGATATTAACACAAACGCCACCTGACACCTCCTAACATTTTCTTCCATAAATCGTGCGCAATGTTTTTAATCTAGTTGTGTCCCAGTTGGTTAAATAGCCCCCTGAGTAGATGGGATTGCATTGTAGAAATCCCCCAGCGGCCATTGGGCCTGCGATACACAGCACGTTGGGCCTGCAATACACAGCAAGTTGGGCCTGCAATACACAGCACGTTGGGCCTGCAATACACAGCACGTTGGGCCTGCAATACACAGCACGTTGGGCCTGCAATACACAGCACGTTGGGCCTGCAATACACAGCACGTTGGGCCTGCAATACACAGCACGTAGGGCCTGCAATACACAGCACGTTGGGCCTGCAATACACAACACGTTGGGCCTGCAATACACAACACGTTGGGCCTGCAATACACAACACGTTGGGCCTGCAATACACAGCACGTAGGGCCTACAATACACAGCACATTGGGCCTGCAATACACAGCACGTTGGGCCTGCAATACACAGCACGTTGGGCCTGCAATACACAGCACGTTGGGCCTGCAATACACAGCACATTGGGCCTGCAATACACAACACGTTGGGCCTGCAATACACAACACGTTGGGCCTGCAATACACAACACGTTGGGCCTGCAATACACAACACGTTGGGCCTGCATTACACAGCACGTTGGGCCTGCAATACACAGCACGTTGGGCCTGCAATACACAGCACGTTGGGCCTGCAATACACAACACGTTGGGCCTGCAATACACAGCACGGAGGGCCTGCAATACACAGCACGTTGGGCCTGCAATACACAGCACGTTGGGCCTGCAATACACAGCACGTTGGGCCTGCAATACACAGCACATTGGGCCTGCAATACACAGCACGTTGGGCCTGCAATACACAGCACGTTGGGCCTGCAATACACAGCACGTAGGGCCTGCAATACACAGCACGTAGGGCCTGCAATACACAGCACGTTGGGCCTGCAATACACAGCACGTTGGGCCTGCAATACACAGCACGTTGGGCCTGCAATACACAGCACGTTGGGCCTGCAATACACAGCACGTTGGGCCTGCAATACACAGCACGTTGGGCCTGCAATACACAGCACGTTGGGCCTGCAATACACAGCACGTTGGGCCTGCAATACACAGCACGTAGGGCCTGCAATACACAGAACGTAGGGCCTGCAATACACAGCACGTAGGGCCTGCAATAGACAGCAAGTTGGGCCTGCAATACACAGCACGTTGGGCCTGCAATACACAGCAAGTTGGGCCTGCAATAGACAGCACGTTGGGCCTGCAATACACAGCACATTGAGCCTGTAATACACAGCACGTTGGGCCTGCAATATACAGCACGTTGGGCCTGCAATACACAGCACGTTGGGCCTGCAATACACAGCACGTTGGGCCTGCAATACACAGCACGTTGGGTCTGCAATACACAGCACAGCTATAACCATTTAAAAACCATACTGATAGAATTCCAGTGCCAGGGTAACGTGCTTCTGGAACTTCAAGGGTTAAAGAACCCTTCCTTTCTCCCCCCCCTCCCCCCCACCCCAAGCATAAAAGATTCTGACGTGAGAAACACAATGGTTTCCAGGAGTTCATAAATATCCCTTGCTAAAAAAGGTTGTAAATAAACCCGGACTGACAGAGCACTTGTGAATACGAGAGCCCGGTGCAGGAGTGATTGCATGCTGGGGTGGTGTCAGGCTTCTGTGAGGCTGCTGAATGAACACACGCTCTGTGGGGGTCCTTATGAATGGGGCGTCTGTCACGTTACCCAGAATTCCACCATGTCACCGAGCTCACATAACGCGTACGACGATCATGTTGAACTTCGCGATATTTATATGCTGTAAGTACACGTGCAAAAGCAGCTTGAACACAGTGTGAGGCTCGCAGCCGGCCCTTTATGCACCGCCCCGACGGCATTCTGTACTGTAACCAATCCCAGGGGTTTATTCAGTAGCATGCAGTAGTCTTCGTAGGCTGTTAATGGCTATTCTGGGGCATGGCCATTAATAACCATTGCACTTCAGTCAACTAATCTCTAATGCAATTAAATCGACATTACTTTGCCTCTCACCGTCCTAAATGGGGGATGCACCGAAATCCTGCGTTAACTGCCGCTCAAGTCACGAGGGATAGCGTCCGTTTTGTATTCTTTTAATGTGTCATAACAGAGGGTTTCTTTTACTTGAGTCTTCTGGTCACCGTATGTATGTCTTTATTTATATAGCGTCATTAGTGTACATAGCGCTTTACAGCAGTAATACGCGGGGTAATCATATAAATTACAAATAATACAAAAACACAAAGGGAAGAAGTGATTTCAGACATAAAAGTAACATTTAGGAAAAGGAGTCCCTGCTCCGAAGAGCTTACAATCTAACTGGTAGGTAGGAAGAACGAACAGAGACAGTAGGAGGGCGTTCTGGTAAGTGCGTCTGCAAGGGGGCCAAGGTTTATATATGAGGTGTTAATTATCAGCCATGGAGCTACTCATATGATTCCTTAAGCAGGTGTGTTTTAAGGCGGGTCTTAAAGGTGGATAGAGCGGGTGCTAGTCGGATAGTGAGGCGAAGGGCATTCCAGAGGTGAGGGGCAGTCAGTGAGAAAGGTTTAAGGCGTGAGAGGGCTTTGGATACAGAAAGGGTACAGTGAACACATCCTTGAGCAGAACGCACGAGTCAGGATGGTGCATAGTGAGAAATTAGGGCTGAGATGTAAGTAGGAGCAGAAGATTGTAAAGCTTTAACAGTGAGGAAGAGAATTGAGTGCGAGATGCAGGATTTGATAGGAAGTCAGGAGAGGGATTTCAGCAGGGGAGACGCTGAGACAGATTTACTGTAGGAAAGAGTAGAGTGATTCTGGTGCAGCATTTGGGATAGATTGTAGGGGGACAGGCGAGAGGCAGGAAGGCCGGACAGCAGGATGAGCACGTCTTACACATCTTATAGTGTTTGCCATGTTTTATGAGCTGCAATTTGCTACACGTGAGCAATGGTAGAAAGGAATGAGCTCTGATGATAGTCAATTACTTCTGCAGTAAACAGGAGCAAATGTAGACATTAAGTGGGACTTTCCAAACTGGAGTTCCTGTGATCCACAACCCTGCAGACGTCACTGTTGGATGTGATTGAATTATACGTTGCTGTGCTCTTCAGGATTACAAAATATGTACAAGTAGAAGGGCCAGAAGTGTACTGCAACATCATTTATAGAAGATAAATCAGTCCCCAGCTTCGTATTGTCATTCGGAGAGTGCTGTGGGCTCCTTGATCTTCTATCAATATCATTAACAAGAGAGAGATTTAAAAGGGAATTTTAACATCAGTACCATGTATTTGTATGCCCTTAGGTTTATTATTAATGTTATCATCGTTTATTTATAAAGTGCCAAAACATTCCACAACACGATGCAGTTGGGGAACAATAGCTACAATAAGAAGAATTACACAAATAAGAAGAAACAGACGCTAATCAATATAAAAGGTACGGAAGGCCCGGCTCATGATAGGAAATAAGGGGCACGGGTGAAAGGTATAGTATAAGCGGCTTCTCATAGTGAGACTGAGTATGTCCCAGCTGGTTCTGTTTGGGGGTGGGGGGGGGGGGTGAATGTCAGATAGGCTTTCTTGAAGAGGTGAGTTCTCAGGTTGCTTTTATAAGGCTTTTAAGTGTGAAAAACGGCAAATAAATCAGTGGGGGGAAGACACTCCAAGTCTTTGGGGGCCCTGATGAATTTGGATATACTGTAATCTGATATAGACTACAATATTAATAATCATTAGTGTTTCTTTCTTCTGAAAACCTGTGTAATGCGACAGCCATAAAGCTCATATGGGGTCCATGTTAAAATGGATTGGAAGCCAAAGGTGACTCTGTGTGTTCATTTGCATGTCATTTCCCAGAATCCCTCGTTGCCGTGGAATCAATGTATAATGGGGAAAAACAGAGTTGCAGACCTGTCTGAAACAAGTGAATGTGCTCACAAGTGATATATATTTTGTCTGTCTTTTGTAAGCCACACATCAGTAGCGGAGAGAAATTAATGGAAACATCTCAAAAAGAAAGACTTGTTGAATATCTGAAATCCTGCAAATTACCGCTCAGACATCCTAGATTTCTTTTGGGGGGGGGTGGGAGGGTCATGTCAAACATAGTTGATGTTTTTTTTTGATTGGGTGACTAAGGTAAGAGGGTAAGATAGAGCAGTAGATATACTGTAGCTTACCTAGATCTTAGGAAGAGAACATGAAGAGTACGGCCAGGGCCGACAAACACGGGGGGGGGGGGGAGACCCGGGACTGGTGTGCCGGGCCCGGTGGCTGAGTAGCCGGGCCCAACTTCTGCGTACAGCTGCCGGGCCTGTGGTTGCTGCTGCCGGGGCCCGGCTCTCCCCAGCTGCTGCCTGCCTGCCTCTCTCTCGCCGGTGCATGCCGGAAGTTGGGTGCAACCAGAGGTAAGTGGGATTTGGATATGTGTGTGTGTGTGTGTGTGTGTGTGTGTGTGTGCTGGGGGGGAGGGGGGAGGGGGATAAGTGTATTTGTGTTGGGTGGGGTAATTGTAATTATGTGGGGGTAGTGGTAATTGTATCTGGGGGTAGTGATGTTTGTACCGGGGGTAGGAGGGAGAAATTAAGAGGTTTAATCAACCTTTTAAAAATGTGTTACACCTGTTAATTGAAGCAATGGAAGAGCGTTCATTGTGGCTTCCAGGAAATCAAGGCTGCTAATGGAATAAGGCGGGAGTGACAAACTCCAGTCTTCAAGGGCCAACAAAAGGTCAGGTTTTCAGGAAATCCCTGCTTCAGCACAAGTGGCCCAATCTTCAACTGAGCCACTGATTGAGCCACCTGTGCTGAAGCAGGGATATCCTGGAAACTTGACCGGTTGGTGGCCCTTGTGGACTGGAGTTGGCCACTCTTGGAATAAGGGAATGCTTCTCTCTTCTCTGCCACAGGAGGCCAGCAACGCATTGCTATGATTTGTAGCTGCTTCTATCTTAACATTTATAATAATGTATTGTTACATGGAGTCTGTGGAAATACTCACATCGGGGTCTATGCATCAAGGCAAATTATGTGTACCAGATAACCAACAAGTGTCAGCCGCCTTGCGAGCCCTCCCCTTTCGCACCTGTATTTTTCTCCCCATTCCCCTCGCTCTTCCCCCTCTCTCTCACTCACTCTCCCCTCTCTCCCCCTCCCTCTGCTATCATTCAATTACCCCCTCACTCAACCCCGCTCCTTCAATCTCCCCCTCACACTCATTTCTCCCCCCTCCTCTGGCTACAAACAATTCCCCCGAATACCCATACAATTCCCCCTCCCACTCTGACCACCCAACCCCCCCCCCCAATACACATACAATATCCCCTGACAATACAAAACTATTCCCCGCAATGCAGACACCCCCCCCCCTTCACAGATAGAAACCCCCACTCCCACAGATACAAACCTCTGCATGTATAGTATGCCTTATTCTACCTTCTTGGCTTTACAAGCTATTCATACTGCAGCCTGGCAGTTACAAAGCACCTTCATACTGTATGTGTACAATAGTATAACACCCTCTGAACAGTATGTCTGGAAACTCTACGGTGGCTATTTATCATGGCAAAGTGGTGCAATTCTGGAATAAAACTGCACTACATATAGCAAAGGAGAAAAAAATACTCTGTGTTTGGCCCCATAAATTGTCTCTTTCCTAGATCTGTCTCAGCGTCTCCCCTGCTTAAATCCCTCTCCTGGCTTCCTATCAAATCCCGCATCTCACACTCAATTCTCCTCCTCACTTTTAAAGCTTTACACTCTTCTGCTCCTCCCTACATCTCAGCCCTAATTTCTCGCTATGCACCATCCAGACTCTTGCGTTCTTCTCAAGGATGCCTTCTTTCTACCTCCTTTGTATCTAAAGCCCTCTCCCGCCTTAAACCTTTCTCACTGACTGCCCCACACCTCTGGAATGCCCTTCCCCTCAATACCCAACTAGCACCCTCTCTATCCACCTTTAAGACCCACCTTAAAACACACCAGCTAACGAGGCATATGAGTAGCTCCATGGCCAATACTATACACATGATACATAAAGCTTGAACCTCTGCAGACGCACTTACCAGAACGCCCTCCTCCTGTCTCTGTATGTTCTTCCAACCTACCAATTAAATTGTAAGCTCTTCGGAGCAGGGACTCCTTTTTCTAAATGTTACTTTTATGTCTGAAGCACTTATTCCCATGACCTGTTATTAATATGATTGTCACATGTATTACTACTGTGAAGCGCTATGTACATTAATGGCGCTATATAAATAAAGGCATACATACATACATACATACATACATACATACATAAATAGATGCATAGATCCCAATGTGAATATTGCCAGAGACTCCATGTAACAATAAATTATTATAAATGTTAAGATAGAAGCATCCACAAACCATAGCAATGCGTTGCTGCCTCCTCAGGCAGAGAAGAGAGAAGCATTCCCTTATTCCAAGAGTGGCCAACTCCAGTCCGCAAGGGCCACCAACAGGTCAAGTTTCCAGGAAATCCCTGCTTCAGCACAGGTGGCTCTATCAGTGGCTCAGTCGAAGGCCCTTGAAGACTGGAGTTTGCCACGCCTGCCTTATTCCATTAGCAGCCTTGATTTCCTGGAAGCCACAATGAACGCTCTTCTATTGCTTCAATTAACAGGTGCAAAACATTTTTAAAAGGTTGATAAAACCTCTTCATTTCTTGCCCTTCTTCATTCCCCTCAGGGAGACCATGGTTCAAAGACACATCTCTGTGTGTGCTTAGCCGACTCCTCGTGATTGACGAGGCTAATAAACTGTTTATTCCAGTATAAATAGCATTGGAAGTAGAAAGCTCCCCGGTGACAGCCACGGTTGCTGACGGCAGCATGCTAGTATCAGGCCTTTTAAGTTCCACTTATGCTAAATGCGCAATGTACAAAAAAATGTGGCTGATTAGCAATATTGACGGACACATCAGAAATGGTGGTGGTGCTCGAGCTTCAAAGACCTTCAAGCAGCTTTATTGTGTTACATAGAAAGTCAGAGGGAAAATATTGTCCCTGATATTTAGAAGGCTATGTCTATATTTGTTGTGTAGCAAACTGAATAACTAATCCCTGCTGAGCTGTGCCTTTAAATATGAGAAAATATAATCACCCCTACCACACGCAGCACTTATCATCTGAGATCTGACTCCAAAACACTGTTCACGGTCCCAAGGTTCAGCAAAGTATCCGGCCGCTCCTCCTTCTCTTACTGAGCACCTCACGACTGGAACAGTCTACTGTACCTGAGATCTCAAATCCGCCACCAGTCTAAGTTCTTTTAAGACATCAGCCGTACCACATTTTAATCTGGTCTGTAACTCTTAAATACGCCCATAACAAATATTATCTCTAACTATCCATGAAAAGTCTTTAAATATAATGTATAACCCTGTTAATTTAATGTAACCAAGTATTGTCATCTTAACTCTGTGCCCAGGACATACTTGAAAACGAAAGGTAACTCTCAATGTATTACCTCCTGGTAACGCATTTTATACATAAATAAAGTTCCCAGTCTCCATTGCTATCTGCAATCAGAATGCTAGCCCGCACTTTGTCCTGCTATCAGCTCAGGATCAATATGCCTGCTCTCCTCAAGCCTGGTTTGCACAGGGCTTTACGCTTACTGGGTCCAGCATGCTGCCTGCCACCATTCCCCAGGCATCTCTTTGCACCGGGTTCCTCCTCTCCTATCCGCGGCCACGCTGTGCATCCGGACATCTTTCCTCTCTCATAGCTCCGGGCATGCTATGGCCTGGCCATCCTCTCTCATAGCTCCGGGCATGCTATGGCCCGGTCATCCTCTCTCCTAGCTCTGGGCATGCTATGGCCTGGCCATCCTCTCTCATAGCTCCGGGCATGCTATGGCCCGGTCACCCTCTCTCATAGCTCCGGGCATGCTATGGCCTGGCCATCCCCTCTCTCATGGCTCCGGGCTCGCTATGGCCCGGTCATCTTCTCTCTCCAGAGAGGCTGTGCCCCCGACTGTCCTCCCTCTCATCTTAGGCTATTCTCATGCACCTGGATTCTTCGCCTCCTCCCGCAAGCACCTGGTCCCTGCTGTGGGCATGCATTGCTGTCAAATCACAGTACTTTGGGGCCTTAAATTCGTATCATTTATTATCCTCAGAGAACGGTCAGCGCTGCAGTCATGGTTTCTCACAGCTTTCCTCCACTGGAGTTTTTTTCGACCTGAGTGTAGCTGTGGGTTTAAGGTCTTACCCTTAGTCCAACACCTACATCAGGGTCGTAAAGCCAAAGTTCCTAGCGTTACCACTGTCACTGATCTATTACCTACTGTAAGGGAGTCAAGGAGTTAAACTCCCTTTACAGGACAGGAGACTGCACTGGTGTCGCATTTCAAGCATGTGATGCATGAAACTCCTGATTGAGCAGGGTGTAAAAGGCAGGAAATAGCTGATTTTCAGAGTCCCCGTTGGAGTCTGTTAGAGGAACACAGATAATAGAGCTCCCGTCCGCAGGGATCCGTGCTTGTTGTCCAGAGGCTTTTGCCTGGCAACAGTGGGGAACCCAAAGCCCAAATTAGCAGAGAAGCCTGCACGGATAGGGCAAAAGACTTCCTGGGAGCAGCAGGACTTCACTGCCTGCATTTTAAGTGCCTGGAGAAATCAGAGATGCTGAACCAGAACACACAGATAAGACTTTTTTTTATTGTTCCCTACTTTTATCTTTATATGTTTTGGGGTTGGTACCCAGCTTAGGTGGCGCCCAGATAGAAAGGGCCGGAGTAATGTTTATTTAGTCTCCTAACGTGGAGTAGGTGTTTGTTTTAAGATTTGGTTTTGCTTAAAGGGACAGTGCACCTAATGTTCAGTTGTGTTTGTGGAGAATAAAACCACTCATTATTATGGTTAATCCAGAAATGCATGTGTGGACTCGTATCTGACCTCTCCTGCAGGCAGCTCCGTCACACCTACGTACACACATGGCAATTGGAAGGCTGTACCTGTATTTGTCGGGTGGGGGACTCTGCTGCTGGCCTGGCTTTCAGTCTCCCTCTTTGCAGCACACTGATTAATTAATCTCAGCTGAGCTATGACTTTAAATATCAGACACTTCCAGTTCCTGGTCTCTGTTACTAGCTGCAATCAGAATCCACATCCATTCTTCCTCTCTTCTCCTTGGTGTGGGCCTCTTACTCTGAGCCCCAAAAAGTCCACATAATGCCAAAGTTCCTCATTTTACCAATCGTTACTTCTGGTACCGATCCATTACCTACTTATATAAACAACAAATATATTTGCATACGGTATGTATGTATGTATGTATATATATATATATTATTATTTTTTTTAATTAAAAGTCTTACAAATATATTTTGCCAGTAGTGACATCGACATTTCAGACCATTTTCCTTTGTCATTACTGGCAAAATAAATGTGTAAAGCTATGAAAACCTGAGAGTGCGGACCTTACTTACTGTATGCTGGTTTAGTCGTGTACATTAGTATGTGATGTTGCTGGGGGGTGCTGATCCAGCCAGGACATTGTATATGTATATGTGTGTGTAACCCCCCTGTGTCTGCAAGCAACACCGGACATTGCCCCTGTAGCCATGCCTGGCTTGGCTACTAATCTACCCTGATTGACATGTAAATCCTGGTATCACTGCAGGCAGTGTTAGGCCCAATCCAGGGTTTTCCCCACCAGCAAGCAGCTCCCTTGAGTGACAGGGGAGGAGGTGTGCTAAGGCCTGTGTTCTTCCCAATAAGGGGCTCAGACCTTGGACCCTCCCCCACTGTACTTAAGGAGCTGCATATCCAAATTGTGCCAGTTCTGTCTCTCCCTTGAGAGAGACATATCCTAGAAGAGTGTGCGCAGGGCTCTGGCCACCTTCTATCCCCTCTCCTAGGGGAGTGGGACTGATACCTCTGACTCTAATAGGGAGTCAGGGAAGAGCTCGGGCCGCCCTTGGTGCCCATGGCTGGGGGTGTGAGTCCAGGGACCATCCGGAGGCTGGCTGCCTGTGATATTGTATGCAGTGTATCCTGTGGAGTCTGGCTGTTGCAGTAAAGAAGCTGCTGTTATAAATTATACTCCTGCCTTGTGAGTGCAATCAATCAGGGGGAGTATCGGTGAGTTCTCCTGCAGGGATTGCCTCCATATCCTTGGAGACTGCAAGAGATGGAGGTGCTGACACCAACATGAGAAAGAACCACCATCTACCTCAAAAGCCTGTCCTGATGTCCTCACTACCACCGGCGGACACCTCAGTATCCTGTAAACCAGCAGGTATCATCACTACACATCCGAGGGTGGGGAAAACACAGCCACACCCCTTCAACTGTTATGCTCTCTATAGGACATGTGACTGTGATCAGCCAGTGAGAGAGCTGGTAAAAGATGAGGGCCTATGAGAGAGAGTGTAACATTAAGACAGGGGGATAGCCATCTTCTGAGTCAGAGCTGCATGGAGTTTGGAGTGTAAGGCCTTGGCCAAGGTACTTGCTTGCTGGCGGAGGCGCGCTTCCGCTCAGCACTGAGCCCCTACAGCCTACAGCCGCTACGCCTGCTTGCCGGAGCGCAGGGCCGGTCACGTGAGCGGTTCACCCATAGTATTTCTATGACAATACCCCGCCTGCTCAGCAGGACAGTGCACTCAGCTAAAGTGACTGTACCAGATAAATATAGGCGCAGCGCTATTTAGCATTTAGAGGTTTATAAGAAAATTGTGTACAGTATGTTATGTGGTGGCCCTAACTATAAGGGTCACATGAGTATGTAAATATGTGGTTATACCTGTTCCGTTTATCCATAAGCTGCTATACATATCCTGTTGTGGTGTTCCCCCTTCTTACTGGCCACACATATGTGTGGCGGTCATTATATTGTACGAACTCAGGCCCTCACCTCATATACTGAGGTACAGCCAAATAAAGAGGGGTGGTGTATATATATATAAATATATACACATACATATAAATATATATACACATACATATATACACAGATGTTATTGCAGCCATTGCAAATTGCCCAATAAGCAAATCGCCTGGTAAAAATCGCAATTGCGGTAATGCAAAATTGCACAATACTGGGTGCAATAACATCTGCCGTGTGTTAGTGTGTGTGTGGGTTTGCGTGTGTTGATACAAACAAACATGTGCAGGGGGGGGGGGGGTTGTAGGGAAAAAGATACTAGAATTCTAAGCAACAAAATATTAATTCATATCAATACCATAAAAAAATAATTCAGCTTAACATTTTATTTATTTATAAAATGTAATATGTTTTACCAGGAACTAACACGTTGAGAGTTACCTCTCGTTTTCATGTACGATCTGGGCACAGAGTTATGGTGGCAATACATATATTTACAGACATTTCATGCACAGTTACCCGACTAGCACCCTCTCTATCCACCTTTAAGACCCACCTTAAGACACATCTGCTTAAAGAAGCAAATGAATAGCACTGGATAATCCTGAACACATGATACATAAAGCTTGGCCCCCTGCAGACGCACTTTCCAGAATTCCCTCCTACTGTCTCAATACGTTCCCCTACCTACCAATTAGACTGTAAGCTCCTCGGAGCAGAGACTCCTCTTCCTTAATGTTACTCTTACAGTGTGTCTGAAGCGCTTATTCCCATGACCTGTTATTTATATTATTTGTTATTTATATGATTACAACATGTATTTCTACTGTGAAGCGCTATGTACATTTATGGCGCTATATAAATAAAGACATACAATACAGTTAGAGATAATCTATGTAATGGGCGTATATAACAGTTACAGACCAGATTAAAATGTGTGAGTCTTGAAAGAATGTAGACTGGTGGCGGTGTGAGAGTCGCTGGTCGGGCGTTCCCGTCGTGAGGTGCGCAGTAACAGAAACTCGCTATTGCGGTAATGCTAAATCGCACAACAGCGGGCGCAATAACATCTCCTACAGATGTGTGTATGTGTGTCTATAATGGATACAAAGAAACATGCGCCGGGGGGTTTGTAAGGAAAAAGATACCGAAATCCAGAGCGCAAAATAAACAAGTTTGTATCAATACCATAAAAAAGTCATTCAGCTTTAAATAACGAAATGAGGTAGAAAACACATGAATTCACTTCCGGTTAGTATTTCATCTTCATTTCTACCAATTTCATTATCACTACAGTATAAGGAGACACTTATTTGTCCCTTAATACAGGGCTGCCAACTGCAGTCCTCAAGCCCTCCAAACAGGTCAGGTTTACCCAGCTTCAGCACAGGTGGCTCAGGGGCTGTCGATTGAGCCAGCTGTGCTGAAGCTGGGATATCAAAGCCTGACCTGTTGGGGGGAGGAGGCTTGAGGGCTGGGGTTGAGTCCCCTGCCTAAATAAATGGGACGGAACTCTGCTGTCAAACCCCGAGTTTCTGTGACTCCCACTGATTTTTAGCAACATCTCTTAGATTTCAATATAGTGTCACTGGGAGTAGTGAGTACTGTCCCACTAAATGCCAGATGGTAGTCTCAGGTGATCTCTGATGTATATACACTCACGCGGCCTGCATTATTTGCCCCATCTCACTTCCCTGTGCGCAAAAGCTTGTATGGACTTTAATTAACACAGAAACTAAAGAGATGAAATAAATAGATATAGTTTTATATATTTACTGTACTTCTACAGACATCAAATTCCACATGAGCATGTTGGACACAGCGAAGATTACACGGGCAAGAAAATAAAACGAATCTTCCAGCAATCGCCACCAAGGTGCCAATGAACATCTGGACACACCAAGGCTTACACAGTTTAAAAAACACGGGAACGGACTTCATTTTCTATGCCGTTGCTTGGCAACCCAGTAACCATCAGGCACCTTCTCCAAATTGTAGTATACCTCTGCAGAATAAGGTTACGCTTACTGCCTGGCTTGTTTTGTTAGAGCTATAATTACAGGTATCCTGTAATTATACACAATTATCACACTCTCGTTAGCTTTTATTCTGCGGCTTCCACATGACAATCGGAAGGGTCACCGGCTCATTACGTCGTTCGATGAATTACGCGCAATTTCAAATCCTATGCCTCGTCTTTTCTCTTCCACTATTAAGATTACTGAATGTGTGCAAGTGCGCCCAGTGTGAGGATGCGACACACACACACACACACACAAAAACCTCTAATTACCACTAATTGCATACGGGCTGCTGTCTCTGGACACGACACAGTAACCCTTTCACTGCCAGAGGCTGCTGTCAAAAAGGAGTTCAAAAATATAATGCAAGCACAATATTAATCATAACGTGGCATCCATACGCTTCCTTTCAAAGTCGTTGCTGAGAGAAACAGGTGGAGCATAGAGAGACTTCCCTGGCCGGAGCATCCCTGTGAGGGCAGGAAATCACATGTAAAATATACGGTATTTTTTTAATTCAGTGTCAATGTTTTGGGCCTACTTCGGCCTTGACAAATGACCCAACTGGACCAATCCGTTGATGCTGAAATAAAAAAAAAGGTTTCTTCTTGCGCGCGCGAGTTCCAGCCATCATGCCGCACGTCTTCTTCATAAACCTGTGTCGCGTGTGAGGGGGATCAACAGTATTCCTTACATAGTTTATCAAAGGCAGTGCTATGGCAAGGGGTAGAAAGTACAGCTGCTTTGTTATTTACATACTGTACTGTTTGGTTTGATGGGATTATTTTGGAAATACTTTGGTTTTTATAGTGTAAATGTTGTATAATTCTTTCTAAAGTATCATCCAAATAGGTTTTCCCCACGGTAAATGTAGATTTTCTTATAAACAGCCATAGTATCACTACTTATTGTAGTGATACGTCCCCTGGTTTTATATTTAATTTCACAAAAGACAAAAAGCCCCAGTGCTACATCCAATATGTACAATGATAGAGTTACATACAGTACTTCTCTGTGTTTCTTCTCATAAGTATGGGTCATTTAGTTCAATTCTTTGGTCAAAGCATTTTAAGCTTGTAACCATGCCACAATATACCCTTTTCCCCAGCTCCAAACACTACCTGCAAATGCTCTCGTCACCTCTATAATGGAGAAGGAACTGTCTCAACAGACAAGTCATTCACAGGTGCATAATGAGACCTGCTATTTAAAAGTGGGATGGGTGCGCTTAAAACCAGGGAGGAGGGGTCTACCGTGGTGTGGATACAGGGTTAAAAGGCTTTGGCCAAAGAATTTAACTAAACGACCCTTACTAATGAGAAGGCAGATAAGTGTTCAATTATATACAGTAAGTTGTCATATTGGATGTAGCTTGGGGTCTTTATGTCTTTTGCTATATACTGTACGTTATGGCACAATCCCAGTAACACTCCTTTTGACACAAATATACAGATGCAGCGGCCATTATTCGAACATATCACTGAGCCGTTCGTGTGCGCTGCTGTACTCCATGTGGCCAATCACGCGGTTGCTTTGTTTGAATTTCATGGGTCCCGATTTCTCTGGGTGCAATTGTTCGCGTTTCCGTGGCAGAAATGAATAAATTGTAATGTGTACAATGCAGTACTGTGTCACTTTGCAGGTGTTTAAAAACAGAACACTAAAATGCAATTTTCTAAACTCGATAATGACGCGCCATGACATGGCTATTCCGAGGTATACAACATGCGGTAATGATGTGCCATGACATGGCTATTCCCAGGTATACAACATGCGGTAATGATGTGCCATGACATGGGTATTCCGAGGTATACAACACGCGGTAATGACGCGCCATGACATGGCTATTCCGAGGTATACAACACGCGGTAATGATGCACCATGACATGGGTATTCCCAGGTATACAACACGCGGTAATGACGCGCCATGACATGGGTATTCCCAGGTATACAACACGCGGTAATGACGCGCCATGACATGGGTATTCCCAGGTATACAACACGCGGTAATGACGCGCCATGACATGGGTATTCCAAGGTATACAACACGCAGTAATGATGCGCCATGACATGGGTATTCCCAGGTATACAACACGCGGTAATGACGCGCCATGACATGGGTATTCCAAGGTATACAACACGCGGTAATGATACGCCATGACATGGGTATTCCCAGGTATACAACACGCGGTAATGACGCGCCATGACATGGGTATTCCCAGGTATACAACACGCGGTAATGACGCGCCATGACATGGGTATTCCCAGGTATACAACACGCGGTAATGACGCGCCATGACATGGGTATTCCCAGGTATACAACACGCGGTAATGATGCGCATGACATGGGTATTCCGAGGTATGCAACACGCGGTAATGACGCGCCATGACATGGGTATTCCCAGGTATACAACACGCGGTAATGATGCGCATGACATGGGTATTCCCAGGTATACAACACGCGGTAATGACGCGCCCTGACATGGGTATTCCCAGGTATACAACCGGCGGTAATGGCGCGCCATGACATGGGTATTCCCAGGTATACAACACGCGGTAATGGCGCGCCATGACATGGGTATTACCAGGTATACAACACGCGGTAATGATGCGCATGACATAGGTATTCCGAGGTATGCAACACGCGGTAATGATGCGCATGACATGGGTATTCCGAGGTATACAATGCGCGGTAATGACGCGCCATGACATGGGTATTCCAAGGTATACAACACGCGGTAATGACGCGCATGACATGGGTATTCCCAGGTATACAACACGTGGTAATGACGCGCCATGACATGGGTATTCCCAGGTATACAACACACGGTAATCATGCGCCATGACATGGGTATTCCGAGGTATACCACGCGTGATATATTCGAATATCGGCCGCTGCATCTGCATATGGTGTGATGGGTTTGGGTTCTGAGCTTGCAGGGATTGTGTGTTTGTAAATATCTATTTCATTATCAAAAGATTATTTTATTTGTTTAAACTCTTCACCCTGAACTACTGTACCTGACACACCTAACACATATTGTAAATATGTTTTTTTTTTTAGTTTGTTTTTATATATGTAGCCCCCCCCCCCCCCCCCTTTGGGGACTAATATTTCAGTTTAGGGGTTAACGACATTAATGGGTTAATTGTGTGGGATCACTCGGGTTACTCCTGTCCCCAACATTTGATGTAGGATGACGATGCAGAAAGTATTGCCTCTCCCTTGTATGGCTTGTGACATCACCATAGGGAGTATAGCAGATATATATAACTCCACCCTATGTTCTAGAAGCAAGTTCTTCAGAGTTCTGACTGGAGTCCTCACTGTGAGGCTTACAAATAGGTTTTGTGTGAATAGCTAAGTGTATTGAGAATAAATATGAGTGAATCTGCCCAAATCCGCTTCACAGAATTTCTCACATCTTCCCTCCCCCCACCCCCCAAAAAAAATCAGTTTTGCGGTGTAAAATCCATAACAGACTTGGTCGGTTTGAATCCACGCGGATTTATCATAAACCGCCATTGGATACAATCCATTGATGGATTTGTAGAATCCAATCCGCAGATTCAGCGATCCATTGGCAGATTCTTTCAAATCCGTCCACGGGCTGCGGAATCCGCAGAGTGTATTGGTAATAATAATAAAAAATCAGCAAATCGCCCTTTTTGAGATTGATTCGATGAAATACGTAGACCAAAGGAACCGGACGATCCGCTGTGGATCAATATCCGCCCCAAAAATGCACCCATTTCAAATGAAGAAGTGTCCTGTCACCATTTGTTGTTTTGATTTAGAAACATGTCCATTAAGTAAGGGCCCAAGATTGTTCTCACTATTGAATAGGAAGAAGCATGATCTGGGTAGGCGTTCTCGACATAGTAATTCCAAAGTATGTTTGGACCGGCCCAACCGGAAGGATCCTATCAGAATTCTGATCAAATAGGTATGGAAGAAGTATGCAGTACATAGTAGCGGGTTACTAATCCAGGAGTCCGAAGTGTGTTCCAGAGAGGCCCCTTCGATATGGGGTTCTGTCCAGCAAACCAGTATATCAGTGTCTGTGAAGCATTACTGACAGATGTCCAATAAAGCCCCTTTTTTGTTTATGAAAGTTCCTGGTGCCCATCCTTGTTATATTCAATCATCCACGCCCTGCAGAGGCCTGAGAGACGGAGCACTGCCAATGTATATATGTGACCTCCTTCAGAGCTGGGTAAGGAGGGTAACAATACATGACATTTTTAAAGATAATTGCCCATATGTACGAAGCAATGCTATTCCATAAGACACCTTTCCGGATGTCAGAGGAGATCTTTTTAAATAGCACCGCTTAGTCAATATGGGCCAATTTGTTGGGGGGGGGGGGGGGGTTGCATCCTTAGAATCACAATTTTTGGGGTCACCCAAACATGATCTGTATCATTAGCTCTCAAATGACTGTCCTGCTGAGCCCAACGGGTGGGGGCCTTGGAGAGTGCTGCAGAAGCACAGGAGTACCACATTCATCAAAAGCTGCTACATGGAGTGTAATCTAGGAGTGGGAAATATTTTCTAAACATGTTGTGCCAATAAACTGTTATTGTATTAGCATTCTCAATATCTACTGTTCTGATTTCCCCCAAATATTGAAACAACGTTCAGACAAATTCAGGACTGTTTTGGCCCCTACATACAGTACACTAGGCCACCTCTCCAATGGCTTCTTGTCACTGTTCCATTTTAATCTGTGTACTGTACATAGTTTCCAAAGCCTTGCTCTATTGGATCCCTGCGCTGAATTGCTCAGCCTTAATGTATTCTAATGAATGACCCCCCGGGGCACAGTATCTGCAAGTCCTGCAGATGATATGTTAATCATTGAACACTAGCTCTTTGGAGTACATCAGCGTCCCACTGTCCCTGTCTAGCTGTCTGCTGAGGAGAAGTGCACAGACAGTACAGGAATGTATAAACATCCAGGCAGACTCCACACCCACCCGCTCAGAAAACATGAAGCCCTTGAGGTTTCCACCGATTGTTTATTGGATACACACAGACTGTGATGGAAATGAATGCTTGCACATCCTGTTAGCTTTTTTGGAAGGTTTTTGGATGTACTTTCTTTGGGACTTAGATGTTCTTTTGAGCTGCACCATTTTTTTGGATTACGCAATTTATGGGATTGAACATTGTTGTACAGGCATTACAAACACACATTTTTATTTGTATTTCTTTACATGCTGCTCTGCTCCTTCCTCCTTATACAGTAATATACACTGTGGCAGCCACATCGGATCGCAGCAACTGCGGCTTACAGAATAAGCCCCTTAATACTTCAAACGCTTATAGCCCCCGAACAAAGCACTGGATTTTAACAATAAAAACAGTGTTGGAAAGGGCAAGAAAAGATTTCTTAAAGTACGGACTGCTGCTTCAAATAAATAGACAAACACCCTACCAGTACAGTACAGGCCCGGCATGATGGCGATCCCATCTCTGCGAATGCACCTGGCACTGTGCTGTCACACGCTCTCCCCCGGCCCAACTTCCATAATCAAAGTTTAAATGTTGAGTTGGTTAAATCAACCACTACATTTAAGAACAAAAATAGAGAATGCACTCCAAATACTGATGCTCCAAATAGTGTAAATAAAATCCACAATGTTCACAGAAGTCAATTAAATAAAAAGCGCTACTGGTCAGTGTCCTAATAATATATAACATAAATCAGTGAGTGAGTGGGACTGAGTACTCGAGACTGACCATCAGGATGGGGCCATGAAGTGGTAAGGAGAAGAGAAAACAGCAAAGCCGGGTTCCCTGCACGGAACTATAATGCGACTTTCTCCAGCTGATCTCCGCCACTGCCTTCACTAATCCTGGCGTCTCATTTGACCACTACATTTAAACTACGATTACCTGGAGTTGGGCTGGGAGGAGAGCGCGGGGGCCTCGATAAGCGCCGGCATCTCATCCTGCTACCATGCAAAATCACAAGGCGACGCGTAGCCACATGATGCCAAGGCGGTTAAGAGGCCCCGTGCGTCACGTGACATCATCAAGGCTCCGGAGGCGATAAGAGGCTGCAGTGCGCGCGCAGTGCACTGGGCCACCGCTCTGCCAGTACACTACACTACCTATATCCTCCCCATTGCATACCAAATAGGCTAATCAGGCCTTGCATGGCAACATTCCTGCTGGACGCCACATTCTAAAAGATGGTAAGGTTTGATGGTTAAAACATTCAGGGCTCAAAGGCATCTGTGAATTCGTGGTTCATCCTGATCACATGGATTGCATCTTTAACCTCTTTGGTGCCTTAGTCCCTCTGGCAGCAAGAACGTGTAGAGAATAGCCGAGACATCGCAATACATTTAGGAATGACGAGGTTGCTTTTTTGCAGGTAGACAGATTAGCAGTTCACTGCTCCATCCCAAAACCAGCTTCCCTTCTCCCGTTCTCCAGCACGGGAACACGTGGCATGATCCGTCATTTGATGGATAACATATGAAGAGCGGCGTGCTAAACATATGCTGCAGTAATTTTCATTATGTTATGTATTCTTCTCAGCTGATAACAGTGATTTACAGCATTCAGACGCGCTTGAGGTCTTGCTCAGCATTGTCCTGTGTGAAGAGCATCAAATCCTATGGACACAGGCACGGGAAATGGGGATTAGGCTTGATTGCAGTGGAATGGCCCATGATACGTCAGTCTCCCCGCAGACACTGATACAGAAGAATGCGGGGACCTTGTGTTGAAAGTCTGATCACTTGAATATTGTGATGCTGAGCTATTAAACTACAGATGCAGTATCCGATCACTTGCCTGGGTAAAAACTAAGACATCTCACAGTAAATGCCTCAACATTTCTGTGAGATTCTGCTGCCAGACTAATGGCCCATCGGATTAACACAGCAGGGGTCCCTGCAGTCCCATTCAGTTTGAATGGGACTGCATAGACCCCCCGCTGTGTTAATCTGATGGGCCATTATTCTGGCTGCAGAAATATCACAGAAATTTTGCAGTTTATTGGGAGGTTGCCCCAGATTGTCCAAGGCAAATGATCTAATACTGGTGGCTGCATGAAAACTATTTACCGTATAGCGTGTGTGACGGGGGTAATTCTCTTGACTAGTGCTGTCCTGATGGATCATTTGCAAAAGCTTTGGTTACGTTTTTTCTGTTGCAATTCTTGAGAAAGTAGAAAAATTGCGATGCGCCACCGTAGCAAAAATGAACGAGAGAGGGTGACATAAAAAAAATATAACATTTATTGGATCACTGGATCATGTCTAAAACCGGCAATACCGGAATCGACATGTTTTGTGCACCACACTTTATCAGGGTCCCTTAAGAGCAGACCTCCGCTATGGGTGAACCCGGAAGTGACCGGGACTCGTGCAGTGCAACGAGCCAACCACAGTTGCGTCCTCACGTGGAAAACAATGCCCTACAATGTTAAAAAAAAATGTTTGAACAGTCTTTATTCACATACATACAAACAAAAAGGGAGGACAAATTGACACATATTACTTCACCTATGAAGAAGATACCTATTTGGATACAATGATTGTACCACAATAGTGTCTATTTCTCAGCCACAATTTAAATACATATTGGTAACAGAAGAGAGGCATAGCACCTGACTCTGTCTCTTGAATTCTTTATGCAATTCTTGAGAAGTTGGCACATGGACAACTTTTGTTGTGGGGAAGAGCGTGGGGCATCTGTAAGTGCAGGGCTCGGTGCAGTGGCACCAATGGAACCGCCATCAAGCTGGTACTGCTTCCCACACATGGTGCTGGTGAATATTGATGCAGTCTTGGATCAAATAGCACTGTCAAGATACAGTACATATCCTTGCAATGCCAGATTCACTAAAGGGTGCTAAGCTTTAGCCCGACTTAAAACCCCCTCATTTGAATGGGACTTAAAAGAGAAGTTACACGTATGGGAAACAGGAGGTCTCCAGAGCTGAATTGTGTTAATTTCAGCTCCAGAATCCCTCTGGTTCCCGAGATACTTATTGGGGAAGGTTCCACCAGTACAGACCCCTCTAGGGGAAACAAAATGGAGGTTTAGATCTCACGCAGGCCAATAGCATGCCAATCCTTTAAGGCATGCACAAGATCACCACCCTTTAGTAGATACAGGTTTAAATAGAATTTGTATTTATGTACAGTATGTGCTTTCATAGTGGCAATACAGGTTGAATTTCATTGTATTCTATGCACTTGTTTTTTTGCTTTAATAGATTCAGCCTTTGCAGATGTAAATAGCCTGTACTTAATTTTTTTTGTATCTGTGCACATAAAAAATGATTTGTATCCATTGTCAAAATAGTTCAGCACTTTGCACCTGGTGTAAATGCTGAAAAGCCTGTTTATATTATTAGTGCTGCATTATAAGTGCTTAAGCTGCTACAGTATGTATCAAATTAAAAATATGTCTTTAATGCAGCACAGATGTTTCAGTAGATGCATTAACAAAATGTATTGCTATTACTACATATATGAATCGACATCATTTATATTTATTAATACTCAACATCAAATACAAAATACACATAATTTTGCTTTAAATTGAAATTGTATTAATGAAATACGCACCGGGACGCAATACATCACACATCGTTTCAGACTACGTGTCATATGGGAGAAGTCACATAACAATCCCGTATGTATTGTATGTCTTTATTTATATAGCGCCAAAAGTGTACTCAGCGCTTCCCAGAGAATACAGTACAGGGAATTATAATTATACAATAAGTGCAGCAAACTCAGACAATAGGAAAGGAAATCCCTGCCCCGGAGAGCTTACAATCTAAGTGGTATGATGGGAGACTTGGAGACAGCCGTGAGGGAGTTAGTGCAGTACGTGGCAGTGCTTGGCAACAATGTGTGGTAGGAGCGACTGTGGTTGTGGGACAGTAGCCGTGAGTGCAGGCTGTTGGGATGCTTGATTTGTGAGGCGAGTTTTAAGGTTCAGGCAAAAAGAGGGGGAAGGGGAACACAAAATGAATGAGTCCCCTAAAGAATTCACAACACACAGAACCCCAGCAAGCTCTTTTTGGGCACCCCTGAGCCCCCACAAAATATATATGTATATAAGTGTCAAAATGGAGTGCTAGTGAACGTGGCATTGTATACAACAAGCGACAGAGAAGCCCAATGCTACATCCAATAGGACAAAAATACACAGTAAAATACTTATATATTCACTTGAAAACGGGTCATTTAGTTTAACGCTTTGGCCAAAGGGTTAAACTAAATGACCCTTTTTCAAGATAATATATAAGTATTTTACTGTGTATTTTTGTCCTATTGGATGTAGCACTGGGCTTCTCTGTCGCGAGTTTTAAGGTTAGTCAGTATTAAATCCGATAGGTTAACACCATTAGCAGGGGAAGAGGTGGCAGGGAGGCGTGGGTGAGAGCAGGCATGTATATGGCTGGGTCATGCACAATTTATTCAAGTTTGTGCTTCTTTGTAGAACAATTTTGACCCCAAAAACTATTTGAAAGGTCATTTTAGTACTGTACTGTACATAGACCCATGTATGTTTGATAGTTTTGCAGATTAAGGGTGTTCTTGCAGATTAAGGGTGTGCTAACTATCAAAGTCTTACAGCTGCAAAACTGGGGGGGAAATGAAAGCAAATAATGGCCACGTCTTATAAGAAGAAAACATTTTATCGTCTTTAATGGATCCCTTCCTCACACATCTGATGCCGGTTCTGACCTGATTTTGCTCCGATTTTGCAGCCTGAAGACTCTGATGCAGAATACAGCACCCTGACAACTGCATACACAATATATACAGTATAAATAGTAAAAAATATCTACTGTAATGCAAGGGAATATAAAACAAAACTGGAAGTGTAATGTAACAGTAAATACATGGCGGTGGAGACAAAATCAACTGTGTCTAAGAATGAATTAGAATGGGGTGAACAATCAGAGCCATTTTTAAGGGTCCATTAAAATTCCACCAACGTTTCTCCAAAACTAAAATCTACTGGCCGATTTTGCATATAAATACATGACAGCATGTTGTGTACATAATGGATCCGACGTGTGTTTTGATGCTGAAAGAAGTAGATTTAATTCTCCTCCCATAAGGTTATGAAACAAATAAATAAATGAAAGCCTGGCTAATGATGAGTTAAGTTGACGCGCTTTTTCCTGTATAACACATTGGCCCTAGTAGTACAGTATCTGAGTGCACCTAATACAGGACTCATGTTAGCATCGCAAGCTGTAATATTCCGTTGCTAGGGGCATGAGTGAGGTGATATGGAGAAGGCACAAGATTAAATGTACTACTTGCTGGTTAAATGCACCCTAAGTGGCTTGATTTGCACATGACCTTTTATTAAAGTGATGCCTTCCAAAGCTTTTTGTATCACCTGTAACTTAAAATGCATCAGGTCTCTCCAAGAATCATTTTACCAATTACCTAATCGCATCCTTCAGATGCCTATAGCTGTAAAAACCATGAGTCGAGAGGCATTTCACTTCTGTTCAGCATTAGTGGTAATGCTTGAGATGGCATTCATTCAAATTAGGATCATCACACTGTCACTAATTGGCATGGTACCTGATAAACAAGGGCCTATGCAAATCCCCACTGCCGCCAGACCTAGGACTTCCTGGATAAATAGATCCCTTATCACTTAGCGATGTCACATCTGATATTCCTCACATCTAATAACAATACAGTGCGTGCCGCCGATGTGCAATTGAGAAGCTTTGTTTTGTTTGGCAATATTGATCTGTATCTCAAAGTATCACCTGCAAAGCTGGGTTGCACGTTACAAGGCTTCTCTGTTTCGCCTGAATAAACCTGTTAGTTACAGCATGTTCTGTGTCTGATTCCCCTGCAACGTTAATGTCTAACGATCAGACTGTTTCCTTTGGCTAATATGGTGCAGAGGAGAGAAAGGCGCGTGTATTCGCTCTTTGCTCTTGCTGTACTCTTAAAGATTCAGGTGACCACGTGTGGCCTTCATTTTATGCTCCAAGTTGACCTTGCTTTCTCATTTGATCCCTAAATCTTCCAGTATATTTCCATTTCTGGAGACATTTTGGTGGCAAACGATGGGGTTGACTCTATATCAGTTCTTGTTATAATTCCCCATTGATGTGAATGGGGATATTCGGCTGAAAATGGCCGCTTTGGAATATATATAACTTCTTTAGTTGCAGGTCTTGTAAGAATGGGTGTAGTGATTTGCTTAGAAATACTATGGGTAGGACCGGCGTGCCTGGGGTTGTCGCATGTGCATTTACAAAGGGCGGCAGTTTCGGGGGGGGGGTGGGCAAACAAAGATGCATGCATGCAGGGGAGCTGTTCGTGTGGCGGGAGTGAGGGTGAGGCATATGGCGGGAGTGAGTGTGAGTCGTATGGCGGGAGTGAGGATGAGTCATTCGGTCGGGTGTAAGGGCGAGTCGTATGAGTGGGAGTGAGGGAGAGTCGTTTGGGCAGGAGTGAGGGTGAGTCGTCAGGTGGGAGTGAGGGTGAGTCATTTGGGCTGGAGTGAGGGAGAGTCGTATGGGTGGGAGTGAGGGAGAGTCATTCGGGCGGGAGTGAGGGTGAGTCATTTGAGTGGGAGTGAAGGTGAGTCATTTGAGTGGGAGTGAGGGTGTATCATTCGGGCGGGCAGGAGTCATTTGGGTGGGAGTGAGGGTGAGTCGTATGGGTGGGAGTAAGGACAACTGGTATGGGAGGAAGTGAGGGTGAGTCGTTCAGGCAGGAGTGAGGGTGAGGTGTACGGACAGGAGTGAGGGTGGTTCGTACGGCGGAAGTGAGGACAAGTTGTTGGAATGGGAGGGAGGGTGAGACATTCAGGGTGGGAGTGAATGTGAGTCATATGGGCGGGAGTGAGGGCAAGTCGTACAAGCAGGAGTGAGGACGAGTCATTGGGTGGGAGTGGGGGTGAGTCGTACAGTGGGGAGTGAGGGTGAGTTGTATGGGTTGGAGTGATATTTAAAACTAGTGACGGTGGGATAGTGTTAGAGTTGGCTCTGATCTGTAGCTCTGTCATTGGTAGCTTTAGCAATTAACACCTCATCCCAAATACAATTGTTAAAGTCTTGTCAGTGTTTTAAAACAGTTTGTTTTGGGAAATCCAGTATTCAAGCCTTGACAAATTAGTTTGAAGTACATGTCCCAGGTCAGAGAGGCTGGGGCTGTGTGCATATAAGATTGTGTCATCCGCATACATGTGCATTGAAGCAGCCTTATAAGCTATAGGTAGATCATTAATAAAGACTGAAAAGAGTAGGGGTCCCAGAACATGGCCTTGCGGGGTCCCACAGGTGACATCTAAGGGGTTGGAGTTAGAGCCTCAGATACACTTATTGGGGTCTACCGATAGGTAGGAGTGAAACCAGTTTAAAGTATGTTTCCCTATTCCAGAGCACTGGAGCTTGTTTAACAAGATAGCACGATCAACCGTATCAAAAGCCTTTGCAAAATCTAGGAATATTGCACCAGTGAGTTGTCCCCGTTCCATTCCACACTGGATCTTATTGCAAACTTTTAGAAGGGTAGTTACCGTGGAGTGTTTGGGGCGAAAGCTAGATTAGAGTTGGCTATGGAAATTTGTCCTGTTACAGTAAACCCTTAATTGGGAGTGAAAGGAGATCCCTCCCAGCGGGGAGGGTATAGGCGGTGCACTGCGTGTCAATACATACGTAATGCGTTCCAATGGAAGGAAATTTAACGGATGCTGGATCACAGTAGCAAAAATAATTTTATTGAGCGTTCGGCAGCATGCAAAGTAAAAACAAGAATCCTGAAAGTGACCTCCGACGCATTTCGTGCAACAAAATGCACTTTGACTTTGATCATGACGTGAGTGAAAAGCGTGGTTGGCTAAACCACTTAAGAAGCTGCAGTTTGGCTCCAAGTGAGCAGCTGTTAGGACTAATTACACCGGAGTGTCCTCTCTGTCTATTACTCTGTGGTAACTGGTTGTGGTTGTTGGGATTTAAGTAACTATCTAATTGTATTTACAATTCTATTGTATCTCTGTAGATTTTAATTGGCAACTGATTATTATTGTTTATATTTTTATTTAATTTTACACTGTCACATGGTATTAGTAGTTACACTGACCTAGCGCTTCTTTTTATATATATACACACACGGTTTACTTTATTTTCGGGTAAGGTGGGTTTGGGGCACACCAAACCCACCTTAGCAAACTTTATACCCTCTACAATTCAATATGCCATTTTGTTCTCCAATGCAACTACAACACACATCACTGTGAAATGCTCATAGAACTAGATTGGTCATCACTAGGTGCAAAGTTCATCTCTCTTGTCTTGCCTTCAAATACTTTCTGGGCAAGCTACCCGTCTACCTGAACAAGCTCCTCACCCCTACCACATACAGCACTTATCATCTGAGATCTGACTCCAAAAGACTGTATATATGTATATATATATATATATATATATATATATATATATATATATATATATATATATATATATATTACCTCTTATCCGAAAATAACAAAGTCAATCGTTTGGCATAGCCAAGGCTTACAATTCCTATATTAGCTACTGTATCTCTAAATGTCCTTTTTCAGCTAATAACATCTTTCCGAAGTGTTTATCATGTATATCCATGCCTGCATTATACAGTGAATCTGGTGGTTCAATATCTGCTGTGTTGGCATTCACATAGTTAAGGTCTCGATGATAAATCACGTTATCTCCCATCCATCCGAGCCTCTGCAAGCAGACGGTATTATGATGGACACAATCTTAGTGCATAAATCACACGTCAGACCTTTAAGCACTTTCCAGAGGACGTCATTGAACAGCGGAAAGTTTGCAAAAGTCTATCAAACACATCTTCACAACTCAAGTTTAAAGGCAGGAAAGGGAGGGGAGACGGTGATGTACGTGATGAAATATGAAGAATGTTTGTTTTAACCACACTGTCAAAGGGGCAATCTGTGTTTGGGAGAAATATTTCCGCTGTCTCTTCTACTTGGATTGTAAGCTCTTTGGGTGAGACCTCTCCCTGCCTTGTGTTGTCATTAACTTGCTGCCTCTTATCCCCACTCTTTGTATTTTATGTTCCCTGTATTGTCATGTTGTAAAACCCTGAGTACGCTGTTGAAGCAACTGTATCTCAATAAAATGATGAATACATACATACAAATGATTAGGGTGTATTGCAGGGGTGGCCAAAGACTGTCTTCCACTGAGCCACTGATTGAGCCACCTGTGCTGAAGCAGGGATATCCTTAACACTTGACCTGTTGGTGGCCCTTGAGGACTGGAGTTGGCCGCCCCTGGCGTATTGTAAATTGGTGATGAATGTATCTGCTTATGAACTTCTCCTTATAATGGTGGTTGATGTGTTATCTTCATGGAACTATACACCTAAGCAAGCTATCTGAGTGATATCTAGAGCTATCACTTGCTTTTTTAATCTATCTTCCCCATTTGGGCTTTTGCTTGAGTTTCCATGAACGTTTGCGTAAGTGTATTAACCAGTATGACCAGCTCATTCACTGTATCTGGGCGTGCGTCTTGCATTGTCAGTAGGCGGTGCGCGGTTAAATCAGCAGTAAAGAAATTCTAATGAAAAAGAAGCCTTTCTGGGACTCATACTGCTACCTTTGAAGACATAATGACTGAGCCACCTGTGTTGAAGTAGGGATATCCTGAAAACCTGACTTGGTGGCCCTTGAGGACTGGAGTTGCCCCCTCCCCTTCACTAGACAAACACAAATAGGCAGAAGTGATATCTTTAATAGCCAACCATGGGCTCATGGCAATCTTTCAGGATCACAAGGGCTACTTCTTCAGGCGGATTATTGACAAATGAAGCAGAAATAGCATGTCATAGTTATTCAGGTATTATACCCCCCTGGGTATACAGCTATAAATGGGTGTGATACACAAATCAACATGGAACTATAAATTGGGCAGGAATTAGGACAAGGGTGCGAAGTGTCTGGGCAGATGATTAATGTAACACAGAATTATACAAATGTCCATGGGTAAGGAATTAGAGTGAAGCAGGGTTGCCACCACTCTGGGTTTGACCCGGAGACTACGGGTTTCGGCCACATATCTCCGGGCTACGGGTTTTGCCTTAAAAATCTCCGGGCGGAGTCGGCATCTCCCCCTGCAGGGTCCCGTCAACATGGCTCCACGCCGGCAAATGGCACCCGGTTGCCATAACAACGGGACGCTACGTGAAGGCAATGCGTCACGCGATGAGAATAGGATGTCACGGCGTCATACGGTGTCACGTTGCCATGAAAACCGGACGTCACGTGATGCCTCGAGGCCATAAGGCGTCCCGTTGTCATGGCAACTTCCCCCCACATGGCGCCGTGATGTCGCGTGACATCACGTTGTCATGGCAGCGCAGCGCCTTTGGACATTGTAGAGCCACGTTGACTGGACCTTGCAGGGGCAAATGCCGAGAGATGGAAAAAAAGAAATAAATATATAAATTAAATAAATAAATGTAAAAAAATAATATGTAATTGCAAAAAGTCTCCAGGTTAGTCTTCAATAGAAGGTGGCAACCCTGGAGAGAAGGCGTGAGGTGTAGAGAGCAGGATGTCTGTGTATAGGAATGCCTAATTATAAAAAGTGTACTTTATTTATATTTCATAATGAGATATAAATCATTTTCCCCATTCGAGTCTTGCATTCAATGTATAACTGTACTATAGAGTCAATAGAGAATCATTCCGACTTGGATTCACATCGTATGAAGCGCAGCTCTCAAATCAAGTGAAGATGCTTCTAGTATTCCCTGTCTGATCCCAGGATAAAATAATGGCCATATACTGTACGTATGCACAATTGACATCAAATAATGAATTATTAATAATCAGACAGCAATGTTCAAGGTCTTGTTCTAACCTAATATATGGCAGAATGGTATTTGTTATATTTGTTTGAAAACGTGTCTCTATTACCAGATTCACAGGGACATTTCCTCACAGTTTGAGCTACAGTACAACAAAATATCCAACTGGTTTAATAACAAAGGGAGACCAATAGGAACAAAACCTGCAATACAATTATTCCACTGCCTCTGGATAATATGTGTCTGTCCTTGGTAAGACCTCATGGTAGCAGAACTCCTGTGGGGCTGATTGGGCTGACGGTTCTTCTCCCCTCCCCCAAATGACTAGTTCTTGTCATTTCCCCAAACTGGTATTTTAAAACTCTTTATAATTCAGGAGAAGCCCTTTCTGGCAGAGGCTCCAGCAGGTGAGCAGACTTCAGTCATTAATTAAGGACACTTTGCTTCCTTCTTCTACTGCACAATTTTGGTTTGAATGTTCACATTGACTCAGTGACCTCTGAAACTGACTCGTTGAAAGACAGCTTGTTCTTGCTTTTGATTGCTTTTTGTCAACTCAGTCTTACAGACACATAACCTCATATGCACCCTGCACCTACAATGTAAGCAACTCTCTTTTCCTTGTCTTGAAACAACTGCCACTATCATTGCAGAAGAAAACTGTGGAAATTCAGAATTCCGTCATCACATGAGCAGAACGCCATACAGTATATCACAAGCACACGCAAGGCGTGCTAAAGCTTAGCCCCCTTTAGTGAATCGGAGCCTAATTAGCATTATTTCATTTTTGCTTGTAAAAACTCTACCAAAACTTTGGTAAATTACCCCAATACTATAATCAAAATGAATAATATGGGTGTTTTGGTGTTAAATTGATTCATTTTAAGTCCTTTGGCAAATGTGTGTGAATGTTGTTGTATCAAGGCTTCTATTCAGCTCTATTGACATTGGATTTTGTGAAGGTTGTATTAAAGGTGCGTTTCTACCTAGGTATAAGTATCCGTCTGAAACATCCTGGATGACTGCTGACAGGAAGTGATGTCATCTTGTACGAAACTACCACGGACATCTTGCTTCCTGGCAAATCCTGCCCTTACTCTCCTGACAGGAAGTAAGCCTCACTGGTCTTTATATTGCAGGCAGGTTGCCCTTGGACTTTGCTCGGGCAAAGTACTTGTTTCCTTGTACTGTCTGAGCTCTGCCTTGCCTTTGTTTTGCCTGCTGCCTATCTCCACCTCGGAATCGGAACCTGACTACCCTTTGCCTGCCGCCTGCCGCCTGCCTCGACCCCGGAACCGTACCTGACTATCCCTCCATCTCAGGCCTCTGATCCCAGGCCAAGGTCGGTGTGTTACTCCCTACATTTGCCCTGCGGTTCCATATCCTGTTCTGCAGTCAGCAGCGTAACACTAGGGCACTTTTCATTTTAGTTTTTTAGATAGGTAGGAAACACGGGAAACCCATTACTTTCACCTCCAGGGACCCTCTGCTGCCCAAGATACCTCAGTAGCTCATGCCAGTATCAGCCCCAGCTGGGCACGTAATATGGTGGCTCAGATCTCCCACAGACAATCCATTGGGGCTTCCGATAAGCCTGTGTGACGCGGGCTATTCAACAACCAGGAAGTAACCGGCATGAGATTTTTTTCCGGCATGTATCTAGGTAAGCAAGGGGTCTCCGGAACCGAAATTAATGGGGTTCATTAAGCAAACACCCTACGTCATACCTATATTAGAAAATATATATTTTTCAACAAATGCATCTTTAAATAAAACAAGGTTTTTTTGCGATCAATAATTTGATGCACGTTATAATGGAAGGAATTCATCTCTGCATTCTCCTGTCACTATTTCCTTCCATTGTTTGTGCATGGAATAAATGGAAACAAGGTCTTCCCAGCATATGAAGATACCTTTTATTAAAAATATAGCAAATAAAAATACCCCTTGTGAGCACATTCACATTTCTCAGATGGGTCTGCAAACTTGCGTTTCACCAATATCTCCTGGCACACAATGCTTCCACTGCTGCTAGGGATTCTGGGAATGACATGCAAATGAGCACACAATGTGTCACCTTTTGCTTCTTATCCATATTAACATGGATCCCTAGAAGCTTACACCTGCTGCATTGCACAGCTTTTCAGCACAGCCTGGGTTAAAGGGCATAGCCAGTAACCCTGCTCACAGACAGTTGTTTCGACCTTTTGGGTCTCATCAGTATGAGGCCGGTTACTGTATACTGGCTTTGAAATGTGAAGCTGGGAATGGTTTCATCCACACATTAAATAAGTTATGGTGGGTAAAAAAGTGACAAACCTATAGAATGTGTGAACCAAATGCATTGTGTTAGATTCAGACCCCAATAAGATAGCAAATCACTCATGCATTGCATGTGTTTAACATAGTTGACTTTATACATGATATTTTATTAACTAGGCAACATAACCAGAAGACTCTGAAGCTGCTCGAAGATTAAACATGCTTTATTCAGTATCTTTAAACAGTATATCATTTTATAGACACGAAGAATCAAGGGAACAAAGTCATTTACATCATTCTCTGCGTGAACTCAATCATATTTATTATGATAAAAGCAGCTGAAGCTTGACACTATCTCATCAATAAACCAATGAATTAAACTTTTTAGGAGGTTAAAATAATAGTTTTTTTGAACTTACAAGAAGGTGAATACAGATGAGGCTAATTTATTCTTCTGTACAGTATTTTGAAACAGTGAGCAAATGTCACCTGTGTTTGCTGAGAGTTACTGTACGTCTGTCTCAGATTAAAAGAATCTTCTTTCAATTCATTACTAGCCAGTCATCAGAAGTAGAGATGTGCGAATTGTTTGCTGAAGTTCGTCACATTAAAGCTAGGTTTATTAAGTGTTAAGCGTTACAGCAGGATGCTTTCATCAGTTCTCCAAAGGGGCCAGATCAGAAAACATCTAGGAGTAGGAGGGACATGAGCTTATTATAATGTGATTTTAATTACATTAGAAACTTGAAAATGAAAATCTATCTATCCTTAACTTACAAGTGAAGAATTACACTTTGCTCCTGCTAATTTAATACTTGCTGCTTGGGTATCTGAGTCAGTGGGGCCACCTCATGGCCCTTCTGCCTACGGACCACCAGTTGAAGAACCCACCAGTGCCAGTAGTCAGGCAGCACCACGGAGCCACTAGACCTCCAGCCCGTCCACATCATGTGACTGCTCCATGCGTGATCACATGACACGACCAGGCCACAAATGGAAGTGGACGGGCTCCAACTCTAATCCTATTGAGCTGGCCGCTCCATTGGAGAGGTCATCCCGATCAGCTCATACAAAACAAGCAAGTACCCATCATGCACCAGGTGTGTCATATGGGCCTTGTGGAGTGCCATGGCACAAGCCGTACCAGGTGGGTAACATTGTATTTAGGGATTACATTTACATTGCATATGGGATGGTTTATATTGTATTTATGGGTTGCATTTACAGCAGGGCCCCGCTTTCCGGCGATGTGCCGAGAAGGGGGCCGCCATGTCGCCGCCCCCATCTCTGTGTATGTGCAGAGTGGGCCATACAGGGGTCGTGCATGCGTGGAATGTAGGGTTTCCTTCTGTCGCGCATGCGCAGAACGGCGCATTGCCCGTCTGCGCATGCGCACCTAACGAAAATCACCAGTTCCACTTTCCAGCGATTTTCGCTTTACGGCGGGTCCTTAGAACGGAACCCGCCGTATTAGTGGGGCTTTCCTGTACATTGCATAAGGGATGGGTTACACCAGTGGTTCCCAATCTGTGCGCCGTGGCTTGCCTGGCGGGGCGCCGCGATTATCCTCCCCCCCATCCCTCCAATTATCCCTCCCCACATCCCTCCTTAATGCCGGCCGGCTGGGCCACAGGGGATTGGCTGCAGGTCAGAGTATGCCGGGGGCGGGGCTTCCACTTTGTGCAGAGCACACATTTAGTGTGTGTCTGCCTTCCCGCTCCTGGCTCCTCTGTCTGCTGGTAGCTGCGCGGTGTCCCGTCCCCTTCTGCCCCGGGTGATAGGAGAAGGTAGCGGGGGGGTTGTACATTTACCTGTCCATTTGCCTGTCCTGGCGGTGGGTGCAGGGGCAGGCAATGAGCCACCTTTACGGATCTCCTGCCTTTCCCCCCCACCCCCAGTCACTCACATCCGTCGCTGCCTCTGCTGTCAACTGCTCTCCAATGTGTGTGTGTGTATATCTGTGTGTTTGTATATCTGTGTGTGTGTGTGTGTATCTGTGTGTGTATATCTGTGTGTGTGTGTGTGTGTGTATCAGTGACTGTGTGCAGGGAATATGGAATTACCCAGTATACCGAGGCTGCTAACAGGTAGTGCACACACTTTATGGCAACTTGATTGAAGAGAGACCCAGCAATGATTAATGAAACAATAAGCCTCCGGTATTGAAAACAGGGAGTTGGGTAATAGTAAGCCGGATAGAGGTACAGGGGGACACCTCCCTAAGGGGCGCCCCCAAGTAAATCACAGGCCGGCACTAACCGCCTCAATAATCTCCCTGAAATACCGCGTGGAGGTTAGGAGTACTCACGAAAAAGCCGTCCCTGTTGGTGCAGGGAATTCTGCAGCGGCTTCCTCCTCTGGTGTAGCTGGCGTCAGCGTGCTCCTCCGGAAATGATGACACAGGAAGAAGGGGGTAGGATGGTCCGTGGTTCACAGCAACTTCAGCAGCCAACGCATGGATGTCTAAAAAAACTTTATTGATCGCTAGCAGCAAACATCAGGCAACCACTCTAACATGTTTCGTCCAGGCTATGGACTTTTTCAAAAGTCCATAGCCTGGACGAAACATGTTAGAGTGGTTGCCTGATGTTTGCTGCTAGCGATCAATAAAGTTTTTTTAGACATCCATGCGTTGGCTGCTGAAGTTGTTGTGAACCACGGACCATCCTACCCCCTTCTGACTGTGTGCAGGGAGCCGCCTGCATGGATCTCTTGCCTTTCCTCCTCCCTCCCCCCAGTCACTCACATCTATCACTGCCTCTGCTCTCCACTGTGTGTGTGTATGTGTGTGTGTGTGTATCTGTGTGTGTGTATCTGCGTGTGTGTGTGTATCTGCGCGTGTGTGTGTATCTGCGTGTATGTGTGTATCTGTGTGTGTGTATCTGTGTGCATGTGTGTATCTGTGTGCGTGTGTATCTGTGACTGTGTGCAGGGAGCCGCCTGCACAGATCTCCTGCCTTTCCTCCCTCCCCCCCTCCCCCCAGTCACTCACATCTGTTGCTGCCTCTGCTCTCCACTGTGTGTGTGTGTATCAGTGACTGTGTGTGTGTGTATCATTGACTGTGTGTGTGTATCAGTGAGTCTGGGAGAGTGTGTCAGAGTGTGTCAGAGTCTGGGAGAGTGTGTGTCTGGAGAGAGTGTGTCTGAGAGAGTGAGAGTCTAAAAGAGTGTGTGTCTGAGAGTGAGAGTGTGTGTCTGAGAGAATGAGAGAGTGTGTCTGAGAGAGTGAGAGTGTGTCTGAGAGACTGAGAGTGTGTCTGAGAGAGTGAGAGTGTGTCTGAGAGAGTGAGAGTGTGTCTGAGAGAGTGAGAGTGTGTCTGAGAGAGTGAGAGTGTGTCTAAGAGAGTGAGTGTGTCTGAGAGAGTGAGTGTGTCTGAGAGAGTGAGTGTGTCTGAGAGAGTGAGTGTGTCTGAGAGAGTGAGTGTGTCTGAGAGAGAGTGTGTCTGAGAGAGAGTGTGTCTGAGAGAGAGAGTGTCTGAGAGAGAGAGAGTGTCTGAGAGAGTGAGAGTGTCTGAGAGAGTGAGAGTGTCTGAGAGAGTGAGAGTGTCTGAGAGAGTGAGAGTGTCTGAGAGAGTGAGAGTGTCTGAGAGAGTGAGAGTGTCTGAGAGAGTGAGAGTGTCTGAGAGAGTGAGAGTGTCTGAGAGAGTGAGAGTGTCTGAGAGAGTGAGAGTGTCAGAGAGTGAGAGTGTCAGAGAGTGAAAGTGTCAGAGGGTCAGAGAGTGAGAGTGTCAGAGAGTGAGAGTGTCAGAGAGTGAGAGTGTCAGAGAGTGAGAGTGTCAGAGAGTGAGAGTGTCAGAGAGTGAGAGTGTCAGAGAGAGAGTGTGTCAGAGAGAGAGAGATAGTGTGAGAGAGAGAGAGAGTGTGAGAGAGAGAGTGTGAGAGAGAGAGTGAGAGAGAGAGAGAGACAACAACTGTGCAATGCAACTGTTAGGAATGTATATACAACTTTGTTTTTACTTTGGGCGCCGTGGAAAAATCCTGATCGCCTTGGGGAGCCTTGAACCGAAAAAGTTTGGGAACCACTGGGTTACACTGTATTTAGGGATTACATTTACATTGCATAAGGGATGGGTTACACTGTATTTAGGGATTGCAAGTACATTGCATATGGGATGGGGATACATTGTATTTAGGGATTGCATTTACATTGCACAAGGGATGGGTTACATTGTATTTACATTAAAGACGCACACTAGCGCTGCCTATCAGTACTATGGCCGACGCTAAACGCCATTATTGCGGCCACGGCTCATTCGCGGTCACCACACGAGCAAATAAATGCCAGGCATTTACACGTAGTTACTCGCAGTCACGGGGACAGTAATTCCGGCTACATCTGTATGTTATTAGCACACCTTTAATTTGAGATCTCTTAAAAATCTGACCTGTGGCTTTTGAGCAGAGATGTGCCAATGTCTTCCAATGTGCTTCCCACCCAAAATAGCATTTTATTTATTTAGTCACAGTACTCCAAATGTTGCCACTTTGTGCACATTGCAGTGCCCTATGGTAGCTAACTAGTTATGTACTGTATGGGGATTCTGGGAGTTATTTAGGAAATTGTGACTATCACGGTTCTCCTGCATTTCCGACCAAAAAGCCATAGACCAATGAGGTAATTAATGCACAGTTATCGCGCATATATAAGTCATAGAGATAACGGTGGTAAATCGGAACAAATATCCCACGTTTTAGTTTTTTCCATAAAACAGAAAATTATCGTCGATTTTAAGGAACTGAGAGAACTTTAGTGAATCTGTAATTGGCAAGTCAAGATTCGAGTTGCTGTGGGGGCTGAAATGTTTTACAGTCGTTACTATAGCCCAGGGGTGCGCAAAGTGGGGGGCGCGCCCCCCTGGGGGGGGCGGGAGAATTAGCTGGCGGGGCGTGGGCCGTTGCGGAGGCTCTTCCCCACGGCACTTAAATGAAATGCCGGGGGATCGCGTGAGGCCCCTTCAACACTTTACTTACCCAGACTCAGCCGCTATGGGACGCGTCGCCATGGCAACGCGGCATCAAATGACACCACAGCGTCATTTGACGCAGCTCTAACGTAGGGAGGGGGGCGCGGGGCGACGCAGCAGGGAAGACAGGGGGGCGCAGCACAAAAAGTTTGTGCTCACCTGTTATAACCTTGTCAATGACTGAGAGGTGTGTGGTGTTAGATTTCTGCAAATGTTACATTTCATGTATTATTAATTTATTTTTAAACAAAACACGCTTTTATTGTGAATGTGACAAATGTGCATTTCTGTTGTTTTTAGAAACTTTATTTGAATTTTCAGAGTTGGAAAACAAAATTGTAGATGCAATTTTGGGTTCAGAAATTAAAAGACGTGTACTGGTGTCGCAGAGGGAGGGAATATACAATGGGTTAACTGTTCACCAACAAAGTTATAGGTGTCACCGGCTTTACATTTGGAGAATAAAATTCTTCCTGGCACAGGTAGCTTTTTTACTGTGAGGACGAAGACACACAAAGTGGGTAGAAGTGATCAAGTGATAATGGTGCAACCTGACCCAGTTTCACTACTAGTGTCAGCTGCTTGTGACCTTGAACAAGTCACGTTATCTCCCTGAGAACTCCAATTAGACTATAAGCTCCGCAGAACAATGACCTATCAAAACGTTTCCATGCACAGGAGACATCGGAGCAATTGTAATAGAGGGGCATATATCACCCAGTACATGAGGTGACACAAACCCAGTCAGTAGATGTTAAATGCTAAATTATGGGGAAAAAAATGTCTGATTCCAGGTGAACCGTGAATAATAGTAAAATAATACAGGACAATGTTAAGATTATGTTGTCCAAACCAAATGTTGTTTCAAAAGTCCAATGAAGAGGGATGATGCAGAATTCCAGAAGAGTTCTTCCCTAACTCTAAGTGGCAAAGGAAACCCATAAAAACCAATGCAACGCCTGAGAAACAGACGTGTTGGTGAGAAGGAACCCATTGCCATTTTTTCCTTTGATAAATAAAGTGCAGTTTTGTCTTATAGTGTTGTAAAGCTTTAATATAAAAATAAAGGAACAAGTGAATCAATCACATTCACAAGCTAAAGTTGTACTGAGCACAAATAAACTGTACACAACTGTTACTTGTGAGTGATTGATTCACTTGTTCAGTTGTTGTTATAGTAAAGCTCTGTTACCCTATAAGAAGTGGAGTTGGCTGTGCTCCTTTTTTGTAGATCCTAGCTGTACAATTGTTATACAGTATACCCTACAGAAGGGAAGCGCAAACGTTTGCCCCCCCCCCCCTTACCTCCTCTGCTGCTCCCCCCCCCCTTCCTTGATGTGGGGTCATGTGACATCACGTGACCCGCAGTGTCATTTGACGCCGCGTTGCCATTTTGACGAGTGACGCTGGAAGAGACAAGGTAAGTTCTTAGAGTTGCAGAGGCCTCACACGATCCCCCGGCATTTAATCTAAATGCCTCAGGGAAGAGCGCGGGGCCTCTGCAACCACCCACGCCCCCCCCAGACAAATTCAGCGCCCGTCCTGGGGGGCGCACCCCCCACTTTGCGCACCCCTGCACTACAGTAGGGCCCCGCTTTTTGGCGTTCCGCCAATCCGGCGGTACTATTACCTGACTACAATCATGTTTCCACGCATGCGCAGAAGGTACCGCCGACTCTGCGCATGCACAGAATGCTGCATTCTTGGACGGAGGAGGAGGGATTGGAAATCGCCGGTGAATACAGCATTTGAAATTGGTTTGACATAGAGGTGCAGCCATTAGTCGTTGACAAATATGCACTTATTGTTATAAATATAAAACCTCAGATGGAGCTTTGTACACATAAAGTAGATCTACTTGTTGTAATAAAATATTGCTACTTCCATTGCAGACAAAGTATGGAAATCAATAACTCCACCATCGCATGAGCAGAAAGAAATGTAAATTTCAATAAATATGTATAAGCCACTTAAACAGAAATCGTTTCGGTCTACACAGACCTTATGATATCAGGATGGACAGGAGGATTATGTATCCATTAAGTTGGTAAGATGGTATATGCATTCTGGAGACATGTACAGTATTAAACTCTTAAGCAGAAGGTTAGATTGGTAAATTCTGCAAATTTGTTCCCTTTCTTCATCGGTGTATTGCCTGCCAAAGCTGATGCAGCATTCGCGAGATACTTCATGTGGTGCAGCGAGAGCCTTAGCTTGCAACAAGATTTAATTAGGTTACAACAACCTCTGAAAGTGTGACATTTCCCAGAGTTCAGTTACAGTATGAAACATCCCCAGCACAAATAAGGGATGTACGCCTTTAGAAGATGACATTTTCATTACAAACCCTATCTTGCTGGTTATTATTATGTGACACCACTCAGGCTCTCTCTGTAAACCTTGGCAAATGATTGAAGGAGGAGTAGCTTTGTGTTAATAGCGCTGGCCTTTCTACTAAGGAAGCCACCCAGTGCCATGTCTTCCGGATCCAGTACGGCCCTATTATATAAATATCTCACGATGAAGGCCAGTTTATTGCTGTGCACATCACAGGCCCTTATGTGTGTGTGTGTGTCACGGGAGACCAGGTTATTTACACCTTTTTACCGGGATCATTCATTGAGAAAAACAAGGTAGAGAAAAAAATTGTAATTTATTCGGCATACATTCGCTTACACACAGTGAAACACACAATACAGACGAAAAGACACACTTACTTTTGGGCTGGTGTTGAAAACTAGACTTTCCTAGGTGCAGGGAACTCTATAGAAGAGTTTTACCCTGATCAGGACTTTGCCCGGAATCTCCTGGAACACAAATCGGCATAAAATTCCATACGCCACCACAACGTTCTCTTCTGAGAACTTGGACCCTCCTGACCGCGAGTTAGTCCAAATCTCCTGGAACTCAAATCGGTATAAAATCCCAGCTGCGTCCGCTACGTTAGTTTCTGGGAACTTGGGCGCAAAATGCTGGGCTTAGTCTCTGGCGGGCAGGCTTTTCAGGCTTGAAATCGAAGCCGGTTGCTTTGCTATTACAAACAGAGCATCTTTGAAAAGCCGCCCGTGCTCTTTCAGCTCAGACTCAAGGGGAAAACACCATCTGATTGGCTCATGGCTTCTTATAGTATTCTCTACTTCATTCACAAAATAGAAGCAGACCGGACAGCCAATCAGTGCTCGGGAACTTTTCCAAGCAGCCAATTGGAGCCGAGCCGGCTAAAAAAGCCGGGTCACTGGGAAATTAGAAACAGCTAAGGGGATGCGCAAGCCTGCCATATACCCCCCCTCCATCCCAATGCCACCCGCTGGGCAGGCTCCACTAGGTCTGGCAGAACAAGTGGCATCCCGGAGGACTGCCATTGATCTCCGGACCAAGTACTCCACCTTTCCCCGCTGACCAAGTGCTATTCACACCTCTGGGCGTCCTCTGGCTGCTTTGAACTCTGATGTCCAGCAGACATACCGGCGCCTATGGGTTTGGACATGGGTTCCAAATGTAAAAACATATTACAATATATTAAAGTATAGTTTAATATACTCTGAGGCTTGGGGTACAGGGAACAGAAAAGGAAAAATGTCTCTTTATTTCTGCCTGCCTTATTTCCACACCAACTTTCCCTCTGACTCAGTTTGGACTCTAAGAGCCCCCCCGACCTTATATATAGTTGAGCACCCACAAACCCTATACTGGTTGTGGGTCACCTTGGCACTAGCTGGGGTACCATCCTTAACGTAGGGATTCCTTCAGCTGCAGGAATACATATTTATCCATTTACCTCATTCTCTTTTCTGGGCTGTGCTGAAGCAGGGTACCCTTGTGGTGAGTCGCGCTTACGCTTTCAAGGGGAAGTATAGCTGGGACAATGTGCCTACAATGTATCCGAGAATCAGGCATGATATCAGGCACATTTATTGGGGACCCGGTAACTCTGGACCCCAACCTCATAGGCACATTCTGCCAACGGTTCCTCCACAAAACCCCCTTGAAACTTATACACCAGCAATCCCTGCCTGACTGCATTCCCGGAAAGGGGAAAACACAAAAAATGCTTTTATTACACAAAGTACAATGTGATCATACAATGTTACTGGGTCCAAGAGCTAACTCTCTGGGACCCTTATCCACAGAGCAGGGGAAACCAAAACGGGCTTGACCTTTGTTATAGTGCCTGGTTACCCCCTCCCGTCACAGTGTGTGTGTACATTTCAACAGGTCACAAGCATCAGTTCCCATGATGTATTTTAAAGGTGTTAGCACACAGTGGTTTCCGTGTGCAATAATTTAACATCTAGTGTCATTTTTACATTTATGGGGTAAACTATTTAATAACCTCTGCTGAAGATGCAGAAATCCAAGGCAGCAATAGGGCTAACATTATATAGGGCTAACATTATATAGGAGAAGGTGTAGGTAGCCTCACCGGCACACAAGGGATAACATTATATAGGAGAAGGTATACATGCCTCACCGGCACACAAGGGATAACATAATATAGCAGAAGGTGTAGGTAGCCTCACCGGCACACAAGAGATAACATTATACAGCAGAAGGTGTAGGTAGCCTCACCGGCACACAAGGGATAACATTATATAGGAGAAGGTGAAGGTAGCCTCACCGGCACACAAGAGATAACATTATATAGGAGAAGGTATACATGCCTCACCGGCACACAAGGGATAACATAATATAGCAGAAGGTGTAGGTAGCCTCACCGGCACACAAGAGATAACATTATATAGGAGAAGGTATACATGCCTCACCGGCACACAAGGGATAACATAATATAGCAGAAGGTGTAGGTAGCCTCACCGGCACACAAGGGATAACATTATATAGGAGAAGGTGTAGGTAGCCTCACCGGCACACAAGGGATATTATTATATAACAGAAGGTGTAGGTAGCCTCACCGGCACACAAGGGATAACATTATATAGCAGAAGGTGTAGGTAGCCTCACCGGCACACAAGGGATAACATTATATAGGAGAAGGTGTAGGTAGCCTCACCGGCACACAAGGGAAAACATTATATAGCAGAAGGTGTAGGTAGCCTCACCGGCACACAAGGGATAACATTATATAGGAGAAGGTGGAGGTAGCCTCACCGGCACACGAGGGATAACATTATATAGGAGAAGGTGTAGGTAGCCTCACCGGCATACAAGGGAAAACATTATATAGCAGAAGGTTTAGGTAGCCTCACCGGCACACAAGGGATAACATTATATAGCAGAAGGTATACGTGCCTCACCGGCACACAAGAGATAACATTATACAGCAGAAGGTGTAGGTAGCCTCACCGGCACACAAGGGATAACATTATATAGGAGAAGGTGAAGGTAGCCTCACCGGCACACAAGAGATAACATTATATAGGAGAAGGTATACATGCCTCACCGGCACACAAGGGATAACATAATATAGCAGAAGGTGTAGGTAGCCTCACCGGCACACAAGAGATAACATTATATAGGAGAAGGTATACATGCCTCACCGGCACACAAGGGATAACATAATATAGCAGAAGGTGTAGGTAGCCTCACCGGCACACAAGGGATAACATTATATAGGAGAAGGTGTAGGTAGCCTCACCGGCACACAAGGGATATTATTATATAACAGAAGGTGTAGGTAGCCTCACCGGCACACAAGGGATAACATTATATAGCAGAAGGTGTAGGTAGCCTCACCGGCACACAAGGGATAACATTATATAGGAGAAGGTGTAGGTAGCCTCACCGGCACACAAGGGAAAACATTATATAGCAGAAGGTGTAGGTAGCCTCACCGGCACACAAGGGATAACATTATATAGGAGAAGGTGGAGGTAGCCTCACCGGCACACGAGGGATAACATTATATAGGAGAAGGTGTAGGTAGCCTCACCGGCATACAAGGGAAAACATTATATAGCAGAAGGTTTAGGTAGCCTCACCGGCACACAAGGGATAACATTATATAGCAGAAGGTATACGTGCCTCACCGGCACACAAGGGATAACATTATATAGGAGAAGGTGTAGGTAGCCTCACCGGCACACAAGGGATATTATTATATAGGAGAAAGTGTAGGTAGCCTCACCGGCACACAAGGGAAAACATTATATAGCAGAAAGTGTAGGTAGCCTCACCGGCACACAAGGGATAGCATTATATAGGAGAAGGTGTAGGTAGCCTCACCGGCACACAAGGGAAAACATTATATAGCAGAAGGTGTAGGTGGCCTCACCGGCACACAAGGGATAACATTATATAGGAGAAGGTGTAGGTAGCCTCACCGGCACACAAGGGATAACATTATATAGGAGAAGGTGTAGGTAGCCTCACCGGCACACAAGGGATATTATTATATAACAGAAGGTGTAGGTAGCCTCACCGGCACACAAGGGATAACATTATATAGCAGAAGGTGTAGGTAGCCTCACCGGCACACAAGGGATAACATTATATAGGAGAAGGTGTAGGTAGCCTCACCGGCACACAAGGGAAAACATTATATAGCAGAAGGTGTAGGTAGCCTCACCGGCACACAAGGGATAACATTATATAGGAGAAGGTGGAGGTAGCCTCACCGGCACACGAGGGATAACATTATATAGGAGAAGGTGTAGGTAGCCTCACCGGCATACAAGGGAAAACATTATATAGCAGAAGGTTTAGGTAGCCTCACCGGCACACAAGGGATAACATTATATAGCAGAAGGTATACGTGCCTCACCGGCACACAAGGGATAACATTATATAGGAGAAGGTGTAGGTAGCCTCACCGGCACACAAGGGATATTATTATATAGGAGAAAGTGTAGGTAGCCTCACCGGCACACAAGGGAAAACATTATATAGCAGAAAGTGTAGGTAGCCTCACCGGCACACAAGGGATAGCATTATATAGGAGAAGGTGTAGGTAGCCTCACCGGCACACAAGGGAAAACATTATATAGCAGAAGGTGTAGGTAGCCTCACCGGCACACAAGGGATAACATTATATAGGAGAAGGTGTAGGTAGCCTCACCGGCACACAAGGGATAACATTATATAGGAGAAGGTGTAGGTAGCCTCACCGGCACACAAGGGATAACATTATATAGGAGAAGGTGTAGATAGCCTCTCCGGCACACACAGGATAACATTATATAGCAGAAGGTGTAGGTAGCCTCACCGGTACACAAGGGAAAACATTATATAGCAGAAGGTGCAGGTAGCCTCACCGGCACACAAGGGATAACATTATATAGGAGAAGGTATACATGCCTCACCGGCACACAAGGGATAACATAATATAGTAGAAGGTGTAGGTAGCCTCACCGGCACACAAGAGATAACATTATACAGCAGAAGGTGTAGGTAGCCTCACCGGCACACAAGGGATAACATTATATAGGAGAAGGTGAAGGTAGCCTCACCGGCACACAAGAGATAACATTATATAGGAGAAGGTATACATGCCTCACCGGCACACAAGGGATAACATAATATAGCAGAAGGTGTAGGTAGCCTCACCGGCACACAAGAGATAACATTATATAGGAGAAGGTATACATGCCTCACCGGCACACAAGGGATAACATAATATAGCAGAAGGTGTAGGTAGCCTCACCGGCACACAAGGGATAACATTATATAGGAGAAGGTGTAGGTAGCCTCACCGGCACACAAGGGATATTATTATATAACAGAAGGTGTAGGTAGCCTCACCGGCACACAAGGGATAACATTATATAGCAGAAGGTGTAGGTAGCCTCACCGGCACACAAGGGATAACATTATATAGGAGAAGGTGTAGGTAGCCTCACCGGCACACAAGGGAAAACATTATATAGCAGAAGGTGTAGGTAGCCTCACCGGCACACAAGGGATAACATTATATAGGAGAAGGTGGAGGTAGCCTCACCGGCACACGAGGGATAACATTATATAGGAGAAGGTGTAGGTAGCCTCACCGGCATACAAGGGAAAACATTATATAGCAGAAGGTTTAGGTAGCCTCACCGGCACACAAGGGATAACATTATATAGCAGAAGGTATACGTGCCTCACCGGCACACAAGGGATAACATTATATAGGAGAAGGTGTAGGTAGCCTCACCGGCACACAAGGGATATTATTATATAGGAGAAAGTGTAGGTAGCCTCACCGGCACACAAGGGAAAACATTATATAGCAGAAAGTGTAGGTAGCCTCACCGGCACACAAGGGATAGCATTATATAGGAGAAGGTGTAGGTAGCCTCACCGGCACACAAGGGAAAACATTATATAGCAGAAGGTGTAGGTAGCCTCACCGGCACACAAGGGATAACATTATATAGGAGAAGGTGTAGGTAGCCTCACCGGCACACAAGGGATAACATTATATAGGAGAAGGTGTAGGTAGCCTCACCGGCACACAAGGGATAACATTATATAGGAGAAGGTGTAGATAGCCTCTCCGGCACACACAGGATAACATTATATAGCAGAAGGTGTAGGTAGCCTCACCGGCACACAAGGGAAAACATTATATTGCAGAAGGTGTAGGTAGCCTCACCGGCACACAAGAGATAACATTATATAGGAGAAGGTATACATGCCTCACCGGCACACAAGGGATAACATAATATAGCAGAAGGTGTAGGTAGCCTCACCGGCACACAAGAGATAACATTATATAGGAGAAGGTATACATGCCTCACCGGCACACAAGGGATAACATAATATAGCAGAAGGTGTAGGTAGCCTCACCGGCACACAAGGGATAACATTATATAGGAGAAGGTGTAGGTAGCCTCACCGGCACACAAGGGATATTATTATATAACAGAAGGTGTAGGTAGCCTCACCGGCACACAAGGGATAACATTATATAGCAGAAGGTGTAGGTAGCCTCACCGGCACACAAGGGATAACATTATATAGGAGAAGGTGTAGGTAGCCTCACCGGCACACAAGGGAAAACATTATATAGCAGAAGGTGTAGGTAGCCTCACCGGCACACAAGGGATAACATTATATAGGAGAAGGTGGAGGTAGCCTCACCGGCACACGAGGGATAACATTATATAGGAGAAGGTGTAGGTAGCCTCACCGGCATACAAGGGAAAACATTATACAGCAGAAGGTTTAGGTAGCCTCACCGGCACACAAGGGATAACATTATATAGCAGAAGGTATACGTGCCTCACCGGCACACAAGGGATAACATTATATAGGAGAAGGTGTAGGTAGCCTCACCGGCACACAAGGGATATTATTATATAGGAGAAAGTGTAGGTAGCCTCACCGGCACACAAGGGAAAACATTATATAGCAGAAAGTGTAGGTAGCCTCACCGGCACACAAGGGATAGCATTATATAGGAGAAGGTGTAGGTAGCCTCACCGGCACACAAGGGAAAACATTATATAGCAGAAGGTGTAGGTAGCCTCACCGGCACACAAGGGATAACATTATATAGGAGAAGGTGTAGGTAGCCTCACCGGCACACAAGGGATAACATTATATAGGAGAAGGTGTAGGTAGCCTCACCGGCACACAAGGGATAACATTATATAGGAGAAGGTGTAGATAGCCTCTCCGGCACACACAGGATAACATTATATAGCAGAAGGTGTAGGTAGCCTCACCGGCACACAAGGGAAAACATTATATTGCAGAAGGTGTAGGTAGCCTCACCGGCACACAAGGGATAGCATTATATAGGAGAAGGTGTAGGTAGCCTCACCGGCACACAAGGGAAAACATTATATAGCAGAAGGTGTAGGTAGCCTCACCGGCACACAAGGGATAACATTATATAGGAGAAGGTGTAGGTAGCCTCACCGGCACACAAAGATTAACATTATATAGGAGAAGGTGTAGGTAGCCTCACCGGCACACAAGGGATAACATTATATACTGTAGCAGAAGGTGTAGTAGCCTCACCGGCACACAAGGGATAAAATTATATAGGAGAAGGTATACGTGCCTCACCGGCACACAAGGGATAACATTATATAGCAGAAGGTGTAGGTAGCCTCACCGGCACACAAGGGATAACATTATATAGGAGAAGGTGTAGGTAGCCTCACCGGCACACAAGGGATAACATTATATAGCAGAAGGTGTAGGTAGCCTCACCGGCACACAAGGGATAACATTATATAGGAGAAGGTGTAGGTAGCCTCACCGGCACACAAGGGATAACATTATATAGCAGAAGGTGTAGGTAGCCTCACCGGCACACAAGGGATAACATTATATAGGAGAAGGTGTAGGTAGCCTCACTGGCACACAAGGGATATTATTATATAGGAGAAGGTGTAGGTAGCCTCACCGGCACACAAGGGATATTATTATATAGGAGAAGGTGTAGGTAGCCTCATTGGCACACAAGGGATAACATTATATAGCAGAAGGTGTAGGTAGCCTCACCGGCACACAAGGGATAACATTATATAGGAGAAGGTGTAGGTAGCCTCACCGGCACACAAGGGATAACATTATATAGCAGAAGGTGTAGGTAGCCTCACCGGCACACAAGGGATAACATTATATAGGAGAAGGTGTAGGTAGCCTCACCGGCACACAAGGGATATTATTATATAGGAGAAGGTGTAGGTAGCCTCACCGGCACACAAGGGATATTATTATATAGGAGAAGGTGTAGGTAGCCTCATCGGCACACAAGGGATAACATTATATAGCAGAAGGTGTAGGTAGCCTCACCGGCACACAAGGGATAACATTATATAGGAGAAGGTGTAGGTTGCCTCACCGGCACACAAGGGATAACATTATATAGGAGAAGGTGTAGGTAGCCTCACCAGCACACAAGGGATAACATTATATAGCAGAAGTCACAGTGGCCTCCTTGGTATGTAGGGGCGTGTTGTTTAGTTGAATGAGTATGTTAATCCATTAGTAGCCACTAACTGTTCATTACCACTTGGCTGTGGCGGATGTGAAAATCTGCTGCCCCATAGCATTTAGCTGTTGCGGCCGCCTTCTTGCTGTCGATCTCCTTCTTCTGAACCACAGCGTCAAATGACGCAGCGGACGTCACCAACATGAAGGTGATAAAAATCTGCAATATATTCTGTTTGGAGGATAATAACATGAAGAAGTAATTTTGCGGTAAGCATTCATTTGTATGCTCATTGGTGCGCGCCATGTAATAATAATAGCATGTCCTTGTATAGCGCTGCTAGTTTTAGGTAGCGCATTACAGAGACATTTTTGCAGGTGCAGATTCCGTGGATCTTACAATCTATGTTTTTGGTGCCTGAGGCACAGGGAGATAAAGTGACTTGCCCAAGGTCACAAGGAGCCGACACCGGGAATTGAACCAGGCTCCCCTGCCTCACACTCAGTGCCAGCCAGTGTCGTTACTCACTGAGCCGCTCCTTCTCCAATGTCACAAATATCACTGCAATATCGCCTGTCGTTATCAATGTTTTACCTCTGGCAACAAAGCTTTAGTGAATGGATCGATAGTGAAAAATTGACGCCAATGCTCCTCTTTACCGACCTATAGTGAAGCTTCGCCATATTCTCGAGACCCTTCTAGGTTCCTTTAGAGTTGTAGAGACAAGCACGGGCGAAGCTACCATTGGTGAAGCAGGTGCATGGCCCCCCGAGGTTCTGTAACCTTGAGAACCCCACTACCTGCTGCAGAATAAGCAGAAACAGGCTCAGCGCTGCCCCCAGGGGCCGAAATATATTCTCGCACCAGAGACCCTCTTCCACCTGTACTGACTCCACAATTTTCACCATTTGAATGGGTTTATTTAGAAACCTTTTTTTTTAAATATCGGTCTTCCTTCCAGTTTTAAATTCACCGTAAATCGTAAGTAGCAAAAATCTTCCATTGTTAATTCCTCTTAAACTGAGGCATTACTAGTATTTAATACATTCATGATGTAAGCAGCACTTAACATCAGCTTCATCTGTATGTTTCTGCTGTATATACCATTGTTAGCGCACAACGTAATGTATTAAATAACGGGTGTGACCTCCTTAACCAATGGCATTACTGTTAAATATCAGGATATATTAACGCAACACACTGTTAATGTGTGCAAAAGCGTCTGTAGCGACACTGATACAATACAGAGATCGGAGCATTAAACATACAAGCTAACATAAGGAGAATGGAATCCCTGTTCCAAACGGCTGATAATCTAATGGTATGATGCAACACATACCGACATGTACTAGATATATGGATTTTACTTTCCCTCAACCTTAGCCCTACCCAGTTTTGCGTGTTTTCTTCTTCTCTTGTAAGTAGGAACACATCAAGGACACAGTTAATGTTTATTGATTTAGAGTGGGACCTGGTGAGAATGTGATTTACCACTAAGTGGGTGGCAGGTTTTACAATTAATGCCACGAGATGCCAGTAAGTGACTACTTATTTAAAGAGTTTAAAAACATAGTTACATAGTTACATAATAGATGAGGTTGAAAAAAGACATATGTCCATCAAGTTCAACCTATGCTAAATTTAGATGAGAGATACTTTATTGATCCAGAGGAAGGCAAACACAAACTCCAGTGAAATATCGTTCAAGATATCTCATAAGGGGAAAAATAAATTCCTTCCTGGCTCCAAGAATTAGCAATCAGATTACTCCCTGGATCAGCATTCTTCCCATGTTTACTTATTTGGTATATCCCTGTATACAGTAGCGACATATCTTATTGCACTAAATACCGGCGGCATGCCGGGATCTGCCCCAGCTGCCGCCAGTAATGCACGCGCGCCGCCGCGTTTCCCCACTCACCCCCCCTCCTCCATCGCGCGCAATTTACACACCCTTCCGGACCCCTGTACCCCATCTGCTCTGCCACTCTGCTTCCCCGAACCCCCGCTTACCTTAATTTCATCTCCAGGGGTGTCGGGGAAGCCTGGGGAAGCCGGGGAAGACGGGGAAGCCGGGCGCGCCTGTGACTGTGACGTCACAGTGCGCCGCCACGCGCCGCGGCTACCCGCTTCCCAGCCACATACAGCCAGCGGCTTTTGCTCGAATAAGAGCTGCCGCTGCTGTACATTTCCTTTCTAAAAAGATGTCCCACCTTTATTTGAACATATCTATTGTATCTGCCATCACAGTCTCCATTGGTAATTAATTCCACATTGTAGCTGCCCTTACTATAAAGAAACCTTGCCTTTGTTGGTGAAATCTCTTCTCCTCCAGCCTTAGGGTATGACCCTGTGTCATTTGTACAGCTCTTGGGATGAATAGTTTTTTTGAAAGCTCCTTGTACTGTCCCCGAATATATTTGTATATAGTTATCATATCCCCTCTTAAACATCTTTTTTTCTAATGTAAATAAATCTAATTTAGCTAGCCTCATAAATCAGAGTATCCATCCCCTTTATTAATGTGGTGGCTCTTCTCTGCACTTTTTCTAGTTCCATAATGTCTCTTTTTATGGAGTGGTGCCCAAAACTGTACTCCATATTCTAGGTGTGGTCTTAGTAATGCTTTATAGATAGGCATAATTATGCTTTCTTCCCTTCCCTCCATTGCCCGTTTAATACGAGATAAGATCTTGTTTGCCTTTGCAGCAACTGTATGACATTGAGCACTATTGCTATGCCTGCTGTCTACAAACACTCATAAATCCTTCTCCATCAAGGGTTCTCCTCCATTTCATTTGTAAGTCGCCTGTTTATTCTTGTTTCCCAAATGCATAACCTTGCATTTATCTGTATTAAACCTCATCTGCCATTTACCTGCCCAAGTTTCTAGTCTTATCAAGTCCTTCTGGAGAGAAATGACATCCTGCTCTGATTCTACTACCTTACAAAATTTAGTGTTGTCAGCAAAGATGGAGACTTTGCTCTCTATGCCAACCTCAAGGTCATTAATAAACAAGTTAAAAAACAGGGGTTCCTGTACTGATCTTTGAGGTTCTCCACTCACGACTTTAGCACAACCTAAATACAGTAACATGTTAAGTGTCATTACAGTTGGTCCTCGCTTATCCGCCAGAATCTGTCCCGCAAACCACCGTCGAATAACAAACCATTGGATTGCTGGTCTATTTTAATCCCTGGCGGCGAGCGGCGGATCCGCGATTCCGACGTCGGATAATGCGTCCAGCGGGCTGGATTATGCGGCGCCGGATAAGCCGTTCGACGGAAAACGGACCGTCGGATACCGAGGACCAGCTGTACTCTCAGAAACCACATTCAGGGGTACAAACAGGTTATTTGTTATTGCTATTAAAACTTGTTCCTCTGCAGTTCACTGAGCAGGGGGTTGGAATAAGTAGAGGGGAGCTTCTAAACTAAGGCCTAAAGTAGGAATTCAGAAAAAAAGTGGAGTCTCGCATTACAGGTTATTAGGAATAACCATAATATGAAACCACTAACCCCCAAAAAAACATCTCCATTTTTGTTATCCTTTGTTTTTAATTTGGTATGTGATTTAAAGGCTGGAAAACCAAAATCCAGAAATATAAGTATCAGGTTTTACTATAAGCTCTTTGAAGGTATAATATTTGTATATCTACATTATGGGCCACAATTAGATTGCGAGCTCTTCGGGACAGGGACTCCTTTTCCGAAGTGTCACTTTTATGTCTGAAGCACTTCTTCCCATTATGTGTTATTTATATAATTGTCAAGTGTATTACTGCTGTGAAGAGCTATTTACATTAATGGCGCTATATATATATATATAAATAAAGATATACATACACACATACATACACACACATACATACACACATACATATTTATTAAGCATTCCAATTCGATAAGACACCTTCTGGTACCGAAAGTTCCCTTACTGCCTATTCACTTGAATTGGTTTTAAGGTGACTTACTAAATAGCACCACTTAGAAAAAATGGGCCTATATGTATTGCTTTTTCTTGGGGTTAGTTTAGATATAATACCAAACAGAGAGAAAAACATATTTAGCAGCAATTGTGAACGGGCAGGAAACATGGCTGAGATATAAAGCCCCTCCTCAAGTTCACAATGATGGCCATATTTAAACCTCCCTTTAAAAATATCTATAATTCTCCAAAATAGAAGAGGATTTCACAAAGAGGTATGTGATTCGGACATGAGAGGAAATGTAAATAGTAAAGAAAACAAGAAACAAATTAATTGGAGCGGCTAAATGGAATGAGCGCGAAGAGTTTTATTTCCCATTGATACAGCTTCCTAAAAAAAAAACAATGTCCTAACAGAAAAGCAGAAAGAAAACATTGTAATTAGCAACGATGAACCAAGAGAATGGCTTGTTTTCCTGTACCAATAGATAGGATATCAGGCATAAAAGCAATAATGCTTTAGCTGAGATCGGGTATTTAATGAGCCTAAATGCAGTTAATTGCTATGTATACTACACACGGAACAAGATTATCCTTTAATTAAATTAATTTTTAGTTAGACGCACATTTGGATTTTTTTTTGTACGTGACGTGCGTCTTTGCACTGCTTTCCCATACCCTTAAATATTGTTTTTCTTTCAGCCTCGGCTTTGAACAAATGAAATCCTGCATGATCTTCAGGCAATTAATGTGATATTTAATTAAACATGCGCGTACTCCAGATAAACTGCAGGTTCACTTTTTTTTTTTTTAAACTCTTATTAAATGCGGCTTGGAGATAAATCCTGGATAGTCTGAGTAATTGTACCCAGCTGGGATAAGTGATGGAGGGCTGGGTAGGCAGAACGTTCATGCAATCTGGCTCCTACCAATAAATGAGAAGTCAAACAGGGGCTGAGTGACCAGGAGGATGGCGATAATTAAAGGCAGGATCTGACCGTTCTGGTAGGGTGATCATATTTTCCCCGGGATAAATTTCGCACACGTGCGAGCATCAATCGCGCATGCGTAGCCGGCTAACACTGGAAAAAACATTTTTTTTTAGTTTTTTTTATTCAGGACCTGAGACAAAGTTGGGACTCTGGTCACCCTATGTTCCTTGAAGCAACTTTGGGTCAGATCCACAAAAGGTTGCTAAATTCTAGCAGACCATAGCTCTGATTCATATGAATGGAGTGAAGGCATGCTTACGCTTAGCACTCCTTTGTGGATCTCAACCCCTAGATTGCAATGCATGATTTTTATTTTTATTTTTTTGAGATTCCTAAGATTATAGGGGTTCATGTTAAAATTGGCAAGAAGCAAAAAGTGACACTGAGTGCTCGTTTGCATGCCATTACCCAGAATCCCTAGCTGTCGTGTTCCGTGGAAGCACTGTATGCTAAGAAATAATGAGGAAAGGCAGGTTGCAGAGCTGTCTGAGACGTGTGAATGTGCTCACAACGTGATATTTGTATTTGCTGTGCGATGGAGAGTTTTTGTCACGTTTTAACTCATCAGAACGTATGTCGTGTCTGGTTGGAGATTTACCACCATCATCATCATCATCACCATCATCATGGGTTAATCCCACTGTGATGATTCTGAATGAATTGCCATGGCTGGTAACACAGGATCACGGCACGTTAACCTTTACCGGGGGTTAGTTAGGGATCACGGCACATTAACCTTTACCGGGGGTTAGTGAGGGATCACGGCACGTTAACCTTTACCGGGGGTTAGTGAATCTTCCCCAATGGGCCTTATTGGTTGGGCTGCAGTAGTGTTGTTCGCAGTGAGATCTCAGGAAAACTGACATTCAAGCTGCTGGAAATATTTCCGCTATTGCACTGAGATTGGCAGTATCACACCTTAATGAGTAACACCTTTTGTGTTAATTTAGCTGCAAAACTGGCTTTAAACATCACCAAGAGGTGCAGTAATACAGGGTATATCAGGGCAAATTGGCACCTAAATTAATTCCGAGAGGTATTTTCATCTTGTGTCTCGTAGCATTAAGTTCCTTTGCTCTGCCACCTTGTAATTTAGGCAGAATCAATAGGGTGAGTTAAGGTGGATTTAAATGACACCAACATTGTAATGGGATGTGTGAAATCATGAGTCAGTCTTTCTCGCTGTTCTTTGTCGCAGACTCTTCCATTTCTGGTCCTGCGTGCAATATGGAAACATCATTAGGAAGCTTCTAACATTTGACACAGTCACAAGCCGCGCATTGACACACAGACCTTTAAGAGACATGGTCAAGAGGCCTCTTTAGCTCAATGTGATAAACAGGACATTGGCTTCTTTTGACACATACATCCTATAATCGTCATTCAGCATTTCACAAATTAGTTACATTTAATACTCAACAAGAAATATGTTCATCAAATGTCACACATTTCATGGTAAGAAAAGGTTCACACCAGGTTACACAAGATATTTGAGACATGGTAGGTAATTCCTAACATTGTCCATGGTGCATGTTTATTAAATGTCATCTGTAGACGAAACAAACCTATGTTCTAAATGATTCTCTTATCACAACTTGACACATGTCATTTTATCATAAGAGCATTACAACGTTTCACTGACTCCTCCTTTTGCTCCATCTAACCGCTCTTTAAATCCCTCACTAATGCAAACACGGCAAGATAAGCACACGCTGCTTTGATAAATTGACACAAAGAGAACCATTGTCAAAATGTGTTAAATTAATGTCAAAATAGAGGCTTTAGAGCTTGATAAATAGACCTTTAGATAAGATCCCCTAGATACTAAGGATTTTTTTCCTCTCAATGTTTTCTTGTGAGTCGTGACAATTTTCCCTGAGTTCAGCAGCATTCTGATGGATGGGCTAAAATGTTCTGTAGCCCAGGGCAGCAGCTTCACAGTTTATAGCACTGGACCATTGTTGGTCCCCAAAGACTTTAGTGGTGATCCCCTTTCAAAATGCACGGCAAAGAGCTCTCTCTCCTTTACTGTGAGCTGATTTGATCTGCGTGTGAACTGTACTAAGAGGCTGATTTGTATGTACGTCCGGTATTTTGAACTATAGTATACTGTATGTAAAATGTAGAGGACATCTAGGGCTGAACAAATAGCTCAGGGAGGACAGGCACCGATCTTGAAAACAATGACACTAACGTTGCAGCAACTCTGAGCCTGGTTCAAATCCCGATGTCAGCTGCGTGTGACCTTGAGCTTGCCACTTTATCTCCCTGTGCCTCAGGCAGCAGAACAGAGTGTAAGATCAGGGACAGGGACTGAGTGTAAAAATTAAATCTCGGTGTATTACAGATTTGTCAGGGGCTGGAGTCTCTGTGAGAAATAGAGACCTGGACTATCAGTAGTTCATGACGACATTTGGAAAGACAGGCGATACTGCTCAGGAGGGAACATTCACCCAGTGGATTGTGGAAGTCAAAACACAACTCCAGGTGTTTCTAGGGCTACGCTCTGGCTCTTCATCACTCTCGGATACAGTTATTTCAGACCAGGTCATTGATGGCATGGTTACGGCACGGCAAGGTTATTTATACCCCTCATCATTGCTAAGTAAGATGTACAGATAACACAAAATAATAGATAACACACTTTAGTGAATTTACCACAAAGTATTTCCATGTTTCAACATATACTCGGTGATCCTTTGTGTGATGGCTCTAGGGCATATGAAACAGGGCCTTGCCTTAGGGCAAGGTGACCGCCGTTGGCCCCCACGTTATCTCCTCTTGCCCCCCTGCGCTCCGGGATCCAAGTTTCACCCGACCGGACGACGGAGTGCAAGGGGCCCCCTTCCTCCAGCTAGCCCCTCCTGTTGGGCGGAAGTTATATCCCAGCACCGACAGAAGGAGAGAGGTGGAAATGCGGGGCCCATGGACCGGCAGAGCGAGGTGTGTCTCTGTGTCTGTGCTCGTTAGTGAGAGGGGTCTTACCTTTTCCAGTGCGGGCCACCTCCTGTAGCATCGCGTTTCCCTGGTGACTGACGTTAAATTACGCAGCAATGTCATCTGTTGACGCGTTGCCGTAGCATCATGTAAAGATGTCAAGATGCCATGGCGCCGTGACATCATGAAACCGTGACGCTGCAGGTGGACCACTCGTCAAGGTAAGTCCCCATAACTTTTGTTACAGGGGGGGCCCCGCTTCCAGCGTACTGCCTTGGGCCCCGCAAAGCCTACTAAGGCCACCCATGGACTGTTTATATTTATTTTAAAACCTAATTTTAAATTTTTTTTAAAGGGAATACGTATTATAACTCTCTACCTTTTATGCTTTTAGCGGAAATTATTCTATTAAACGCTCTAAAATTAGATCCGAAGAACATCGTTGAAATCAGGCACGGTGCCAGCACGCTCCATCCATCTATTGCCCTTATTATTATAAACTGAGACGCCCCTGAAAAGGAGGTCACAAGCTGGTCCTAAACACCAGCAGAATGTTTGCAATTATTCATCCTCATTGTTTATTCTTTGCAGTCGGTTATATTATCCTGAGTATGATTCCCCAGGAACTGCATTTCCCTTAGCCGTGTGAAAGAAACCAGTATTAATACTCTATGTGAAGTTTCCTGGTGTGCAGCAAACCATTCGGGGCATGTACTGAACTGGCATTTGTAAGCACCGAAAATATCATTAAAACAGCTTCCCAAGTCCACGGGCTCTCTGTGGGCTCACAAACAGCAGGTCAGCACTCTCACACCTTCAATCAAAACAAGGGTCTGTGAGGAGGTAAAGACAGACTCCGCAGCACAGCCTTGCTGTTCCGTGTGGGGCGAGGGGAGCGGGATTAGAATGGGAGAGGTGTGCAGCTCTGTACAGGGAAGTTAGCGCAGTGACTCACGTATGCGTGTGCAGAAATAATAGCTGCTGACAGCTAGGCTCTACAGTATATGCACAGGTGCTGCAAACTCGGGGGGGGGTGTTCAGGTTCACAGGCTATCATCTGCTGCACGGGTGGCCAGCTCCAGTCCTTAAGGGCCACCAACGTGCCAAGTATTAGGGATATACCTGCTTCAGCAAAGGTGGCTCAGTCGACTGAGCCACCGATTGAGCCACCTGTGCTGAAACAGGGATATACTGCAAACCTGACCTGTTGGTGTTCCTTGAGGACTGGAGTTGGTCAGCCCTGATCTGCCGAGTCAAACTGCTTTATCCCTACAGAGTTCTCTGGCTGCACTTTACTAAAGGGTACGGCTAACGTAGGGACGCACAATGTCAGCAGAAAGGGAGGTCGCCCAGACGTGAAGGCAAATAACCTGATTTGAGAATTCATGCCTTAAAGAGCATCCGAATAACCCCCAATTAAGCCCTTTAATGCCACTGGAGGCCGCACAGTTTACGGTTGCTGCCATCTTTAACATGATCCACAGAAAATTAATTTATTTCTAGGAGAAGCGGTCAATGCTTTTAATTAACCACTTTGCATCGTCTCTTTTAATCCAGGCCAAAAATACAAAGAGAAACAAACGTAACTATCAGCAATACTGTAATGATAAGGAAAAAGAAAAGTTGATGGAGGAACCCATCTTTAATGTGATCCAAAAAAATTAATTCTCCCCCCTCCCCCCGCAGAGTAGCTTCAATACTTTTGCCTAACGCCTTTCCTCTTCTGCCAATGTGTGTAGGCCCATCTGGCAGCAAATGGGTTAAAAGTGCAGTGATTCAAAGACTACAAGGAAAAAACGGGGCTTTAGTGTATCAGTCTGACTATATCCATGTTGTTTTATTGATAGAATGTGTCTGTTTGCAGGAAATAAAGGAATTCAGAGTGTCGCGAGCGCCCGGCTTGTCAGGCACTTCTGCAAACGCCGTCACCTTAATTACTTCCTTCCCATTTGCATAATAGGCCTGGCTCTGACAGCCATAAACCGGCGGGGACGCACAAGGAAGATTAACAAGAGCAGGAGGAGGGAGCGGGTCTGTAGGGAATCTCAGAGCCACAGGGGCAGTCACTGGATCATCCGCTTCCTAATCTCATCCCAGAGGCTTAGGCAGAAGGAGGCAGGCTTGCTGCAATTAAAGCAGCAGGTCCCCACTGGCTGTGCAGTGGTCAAAGTGGCTGAACCCCATCCCATTTGGACTACTGGTACTGCTCAATTTTTAAAAACAGTTTTTTTGGGGGGTGGTGGGGGGTTAGGATGGTGTAACCTTTTAACAAGCCTTTTCATGCTTTCTGCAGCAGTCCTTTCTTTCCCTTGCATGTGGAGCATTTGTGTGTTTGAGACGATAGTTAAGATAAAAAAAAACAAAACAGTATTGGCAGGTTCGGCTTCTTTATATTTGGTCAAATGAGATGAATATTATGACTATCAATTAACTAGAGCCAGTGGTGTTTTTGTTGGGAAAATACTGTCTTGGACTTTGACGCGGTTGATCACCTCCTTCTCCTGAACACTCTCCACTCCTTTGGCCTACTGTTCCCTCGGTGTTTCCTTCTCTGGTGTCTCCTCCTCTTCACTCCATCTTTCTGCTGGATTCCACAAGGCCCTGTCCTTGGCCCTCTGCTCTTCTCATGCTACACCTCTTCGCTTGGAGAACTAATACCATCTTTTGGCTTTCAGTATCAGCTCTATGCCAATGACACCCAAATCTATCTCTCCTCCCCTGACCTCTCCCCCTCCCTCTTGTCCCATGTCACCAACTGTCTCTCTACAATCTCCCCCTGGGTGTTACCTGAACCTTAACATGTCCAAAACAGAATTAAAACTCTTTCCCCCTTCCACTGCCACCCCTACACCTAACCTCTTCCGGACTGTCAAAAACACCACAATCTCATCAACACCTCAAGCCCGCTATCTAGGGGTCATCATTGACTCAGATCTCTCCTTCATTCCTCACATTCAGTCCTGCTGTCTCCCCCCCTAAAATATCGCCAAGATATGCAATTTTCCCACCCATTATGCAATTAAAATCCTAATTCCCTCACTCCCCTTGTCCCACCTTGTTTACTGCAAACTTCTCCTAGTTGGGTTTCCCCTTGTCCCTTTATCCCAAATCTAATCCATCCAAAATGCTGCTGTCAGACTCATCTTAAACGGACTCAAAAGGATTCCCAAAACCTGAAGTGCTCAAGTCCCAGTGTGACCGTTAATACGTTTGGGTGCTTAAAATATCAAAATTGAATGGAGATAAACTCAAAAGCTAAAATATAAGGCTACAATGAAATACTTCTAATTTCATATGAGGTAACAATTGCCAAGCGAAATATGGTTGTGAAAAATGAGTTGCTAGTCAAGTCTCAGCCACATACTGACTCATTTTGAGAGCAACGTGTACTGAGAAATGTTTGTAACAAAAAAGGTTCCTTGTATACCAAGCTCAGTGTAGCTAGCATACAAAATCGATATAGTTGGAAACTGTATCTATGTCACAGACAACACAGTGTCAACCTCATATAAACTAGGGTGTAACTCAATACTCATGCAATTGTTTCTGAGTCAGAAATGTACTGTATCTATTATACCCAACAGTGCTGAGATACTTCTCAGCTGGCACAATTCAATAATATAGTGGTAGTTAGGTACACCAGGCTAGGCAGTGGTAATATAGTCAGCTGCTGTGTCTACAAACCCCCTCACTCTCTGCAATAATAGTAGCCCTCAGCAGTGTCATTTATAAGTAGGCACACCCCATGACCATACGTGTAGTCATGTCGTGGCGCAGCAGTAATGGAACACCCCTATGACAAATAGCAGATAGTCATTCATTTCGCCCCCAAGGTTTCAAAGAAGCCTTTTACATTGCGTATGTGTGCGGCCGGGAGGTTATCCTAAATACGCCGACGCTGGTACAATGAATATGATCGTTGCTGGGATAGATATATGAAGCATTTATATTCCTTGATTAAAAGTTGGAATCAAATAATTCCCCTCTCCCAGACCTCAGGTTTTGAAACTATCCATAGCTGGAGGAAAGTGACAGACGACACAAGGCAAACCCCTACAGGCCTGTCAAGAGGTTTCTATCCTCTTACAAATCAGGCAGAAATTGGCTATGTTAGAAATCCATTTATTATATTAAAATGTATGACTGAGAACTTATATCAAGACACTTGAATGAGAATATGTTGTAAAATGTAGAATTCATATGTAGCCAAAATAGATGAATTGCAGTTAAGGTTTAATGCATAACAGATGTTGGAGGTTGGCTTAGCTATCACCTTTCAGGTCTAGTTTAACATGAGAAAAGTTATTTGATAGAAACCACGATTGGAAAGGGTGCGGTGTTAGTGACCAGTGAATACAGTTGTACCCTGATCAGCTTCCTCTCTTCCCAAGAACTCACTCTGCAAGAAACATCCAAGCTCCAATGTGAGAGACAAAAGTTTATTTCTATCATTGTCCTATCATTACCGCCTGGGCACATGTTATCATCATCGATTGAATTTCCACCTGGAAGTAACACTGTAGGAATAAACTCTAACTTTGGCTGCCGAACAACAATCTTCTGAAGTATGGGAATCTTTATGAAGGTGAAATTATTCTAACAGGTTATAAAGAATCAGGTCTGAAACCCAGAAATTAGATTAATTTTTGGGCTACACAATGTGTGAATCTCACATTTACTCCCCACGTTCCCCTGGGGAAACCTTCTGCATTACACGTCTTTATGTATCCGGCCGTTCCTCCTTCTCTTACCGTGCACCCCAAAACTGGAACAACCTACCGGAGACTCTTACATCCCCATCCAGTTTAAGTTCTTTTAAATCTAAGGCTGTCTCACATTTTAATCTGGTCTGTAACTGTTTCATACGCCCATAATATATATTTTCTTTAACTCTGCATGTAATGTCTTGTATATAATGTATACCCTGTTCACTTATGGAACTGTATTTGTAACCATGCATTATTTGTCATCTTAACTCTGTGCCCAGGACATACTTGAAAACGAGAGGTAACTCTCAATGTATTACTTCCTGGTAAAATATTTTATAAATAAATAAAATTATGTGCTTATGTATAGGTTTTCAGTTGTATTCGCTTTTATTTTAGGACCGGTCTATTCTTTTTCTGTATGTCGCCTTCTAATCTTTTTTTGTAAGCACTGTGACTCTTTTTGTTCTATTAAATAAGAAATGGAATAACCTTTGTCTGTGGGGTCTGCCTCCCGAGGATCATTTGGTATGGGTGGTGTCAGATACCACATCATGGGGGAGCAGTATGTCCTACTGCTCCCCAAATTGGTGTTCTTATGTAAACACTGAAAAATTGCCAGTTTCAAAAACTATTTTAAATGATTATCCAATTAGCAGTTTTTATCATGATCCTGTGAATCACAGACCCGGGATGGTCTGTCTCCCTCCAGGAGAAAAGAGAGGTACATGAGAATTGTGCCAGGTAGTGTTAGGACCTGCAGATTGGTCATGCCGTGAAGTGGCTGCAGGCTTATAACCTTTTGGCCAAAGGGTTTAACGTCAACCTATTTTATATGATGCGCTGGCCTTTCTCTTTTTATTTAAAATGATAGTTGCCGTTATTATTATCATTTATTTATAAAGCTCCAGCATATTATGCAGTGTGGTACAATCGGCAAATCGAGTGTTATAAATTACATAGAGTAACATACTGTCCCAAATAAGGACACATGCGCAGAAAAGGTAATTAGGACCCTGCTCGTGAGTAGAGATGGGCCAATCTGCCCAAATTCGTTTTCGCTGCTGTTACCCCCCAAAATCCGTTTTGTGGTGTAAAATTCGTAAATGGATTTGGGTGCTTTCAATCTTAAGAATCCGCCAACGGGTTGCTGAATCCGCGGATTGGACGCTACAAATCCGTCCACGGGCTGCGGAATCCGCGCAGTGTATTGGTAATAATAGTAAAAATCTGCAAAACGCCAATCGCCCTTTTTTTTGTTATAACAATTTTTTTATTGGTCACTGTCATAGATGAGTTTACATACAGTAGTGTCGTGGGCCCACAGCTTTTCGGCTCATTACTTTCAGAGAAGGACCAATAACAGTTTTCCGTTATCAGTAGAAGAAAGAGTAAAGGGGAGAGGAGTGGGGTGGGGGGTGAGGAGGAGACAAACATGGGAAGGGGGGGGGGAAAGGAGGGGGGTATGTGGGCTTGCTCAGAGGTGTCCCCATGTTGCTCCCCAATTATTTTGGGGGGCTAGTAGACCTAGGTGCTTTGAATTTTTGGGGGTTTATCTCTCGATCCAAGGGTCCCATGTGTTCCAGAACTGGGGCATTTTCTTTTGGAGCATGGCCGTAAGCTTCTCCATAGTCATGACCTCATTAACCCTTCTCACTACTGTGGTTCTCGAGGGGGCCTTAATCTGTTTCCAGGCTGCCGCTATAGAGCATCTGGCCGCTGCCAATCGCCCTTTTTGACATTGATCCGTTGAAATCTGCCGACCAACGGAACCGGCCGATCTGCTAGGGATCTAAATCAGGTCAGTGCTTAAAACCTATAGGGAACATGGGGCGATGTTGAAACAAAAGGTAAAGTGGGACGGAGGTGGAGGTTTGAACTAACCGCACAGCTAATCCCGTCAAGGTTCGGGCGTGTGCAGGGCCGTCTTAACAGCATTATAGGCCCCCCGGGAAAAGCAGTGTACTGAGCCCTGCCTACACAACCACTCTCAGGAATAAAAATGTAAACATGAGCCTTGAACTTGAAAAACTAACATTTCAACGTAAAAAAGGTACTTAGTTGGTAAATCATACTGATGGAGATGGCACAGGCGGGTGATCGGAAAATTTGTGTTAAATTCTGGTCTGTGCATAGATTAGCGTGGGGCCCCTATGCTCGTGGGGCCCCCGGGCAACTGCCCAGCGTGTCCATGCGTTAAGACGGAACTGGGCGTGTGGCTATCAGGGGGTGTCAGATGGCATGGAGATTGGTCCAGTCATATGGCTCATTTAATGTTGAAAGGGGAAGTTTTGAAACATCTGGCGGCTGGGGGAGAGTTTGATGGTGCGTGGTAAGGAATTCCAGAGAGAGGGGACAGCACGGGAGAAGTCTGGGAGGTGGGAGTGAGAGGAGGTAATAAGGAAGGAGGAGAGGCAGAGGTTATGGGAGGAACGGAGGGTGCATTTAGGGATATATTTGGAGATGAGGGCTGAGATATAAGGAGGGCAGCGTTGTGAGAGCTTTGTAAGTTAAAGCTAGGGCATTCAATGTAATTATAGAGGATATGGGAAGTCATTTTGTCTGATTCCTTTAATGTGTTAATCACCTACTTTGGCCCTATTAAACATAATGATGTCACTAGTTATGTTAGGTTCTCTGCGTATCTAAAGCAGTAACCCTGCTCGTTTTTATTTTTACTCCCATTTTTCTCATAGGATGGGAACACAGGGCCTGCCGGAGCTGAACTGCCCTATTTGTGACCTCCCACCTAGTTCACCGAAATACTTGCCCTCCCGGGAAAACAAAATGGCTCCCATATCTCAGGCCAAGAGGAAAGCACATCACTGATTACGTCAGATCACTGATTTTCCTTAATAAGACAGGAAAACTGGCCATTTCACGGGGAGTATCTCAGCCACAAATTCTGTGAAAATAAGGGGGTTTGTTATTGGGGATTACCCTTTAAGCAAGTGACAGGGTGTGTATCTCCTGTATAAGACAGCTAGCTGTCTTGTGGCTTGAGCTGCTCTCCCAGACATACAGCAGGAGCTTTACCTCAAGTTTCAAAACCAGCATTTTTACAATAAACTGAAGCTAAAGTTTTCTTGGAATATGCTTCTCTGAGCATTAACTATTCCAATAATTGCTTCTCTGTGTTTCCCCTAATGTTATTCGGCATTTTAAAGGTTTTTTTAATTTTTTTTTGGTAAGTCCTGACTAAGGGCTGGGACCCGCTGCGCTCGGCGGCGCGGACGGCCGCACGAGCGTTCCCCACCAGCAGGGGAATCCTCCCTAGCCGATCCCAGTCCCCCCCTCGCTGACGGCTCACTACGCACTGTGACGCGTCAGCCGGCAGGGGATTCAAGGAAATTGTGATCCCGAGCGGTGACGCGTCACGTGGTGCGCTGATGAGCCAATCAGCGGCGGGGGCAGGAGCGGGATCTGTCAGACAGCTTCCTACACAAGGTAGTGTGTGTGTGTGTTTTTTTTTTTTTTGTGGCAGAAGGGGGAGGAAGCTGCTTACCTTACAGCAGCCCGCAGCAGCTCCCTCCTGCAGCCCGAGCCCGTGGAGGGAGGGGGGGAGTAGCGGGTCTCTCCGCTCAAGCCACGCCCCCTCCCGCCCACCTCCCACTCCCTACAGACCGCATATCGCGGTCTGTCTGTAAGCGCCCCACCTGTCTGCAGTGCGGGAGCGCTGACTGAGGGAGCGGGGCCTTAGCCTAAGCAACCTACATTAACTCTGTTTTCTAGCGAGGCACTGTTTTTATTTATTTATAGATATTTAAATATATATATATATGTAGCCCTGTGTAACTTTGGGGTTACATGTCTTTCTCCTCCTGTGCAATAACCCCTGTTAAAGGGCAGGTTTGCCAGAAGTAATCATGGGGTTTGCCCTCACTTCATATGCTGTGTATTATTTAGTGAAGAAAGTGACATCAGGCTCTGTGTCCACTAACAGTAACACAGGGGTGGTGCCTACTGAAGCTATATAATATGCAGAACTTCCTCTATTTAGTGTGTGTCTCACCATCTGAGTGACGTGAGTCTATCCAGCAACCTGTCAGGGCTCTGGCAGTGTTTGTGGCCCTCCCATTAGGGAGCGGTGTGGAAGGCAATACCTCTTACTTCATTAGGGAGTAAGGGAAGAGCTAGACCTGCTTTTGGGGCCCTTGCCTGGGAGTGTAAGGTCAGGGACTTCCTTTGGGTTGGCAACCTGAGATGAGTGGGTAGACGACCAGCCACCATGATGGGCGGCTGCCCATGTCTGCTGTCAATAAAGGATGCCAAAGAGAGAGAACGCTTCTCTCCTGTGTGTGGAGTCACTTGGGAAGAAGGTGCACATAGAGGTTCTCTTTCAGAGACTCCTCCCTACTATGCTGGGGGTCTGGAAGAGATGGAGGCGCTGTACCATGAGTGAGTATAAGGCCTCGGCCATGTTCCCTGCTTGCTGGCGGAAGCGTGCTAATGCGTGCTCCCGCTCAGCACTGAGCCCCTACAGCTGCAATTAGAGCGGCTGTAGTAGGGGCTCACCTACGCTTCCGCAAGTGCGCGCAAGCATAGGTCTTAGGGGAATTTAAAATTCCCCCGCTTGCCGGCGCGACAGGCCGGTCACGTGAGCGGTTCGCCCAATGAGGGCGACCCAGCTACGTGACGTCACTGGCCCGCCCTCGGCCAGTGACGTGCCCGCCCCCGGCCCCCCCCCTGACAGTGCGTGCGGTAAGCAACCGCAAGGCCAGGGAAAGCACCCGCTTTCCCTGAGCCTCAGCGCGCCTCAGCACGCCAGCAGGGAGGCTGGCCGAGGCCTTACTCAGCATTACCTCATAAGCTAGTCCTAATGCCATTCCCCTTAATACCATCAAGCGGGAGACTCAGGAGTCCTGTAAGCCAGCAGGTGCACCACACTATAGCCATGTGTAACCAGAGTAGTATTTCCCTAGGGGGCCCTATCTGCGATTGGGGGGGGGGGGGGGAACCTGTTACATATATATATATATATATATATAATCTCTAGAGATAGAGATATAGAGATCTATATGGCTGTAAATAGGACTTTGTTGTAATACAATGGTCAAAAACTAAGTATGTTAATTGACCCCATGAACGTCAGCTCCTTTAGGCTGTGCATGTACAGTACTTGTGTGATGTAACTATAATACAGGAAGTGAGGCTGCACGTGGGGAGGAAGTCAGGAGATAAACAAAACAAACAGAACAACAGAACAGCTTTGGTTTCTGAGATAAAGGAAGATGAAATGAAGTTCCTTTGCCAAAGTTAAAGTGTGCTAGGATGGGGTATCTTAGCACATTTTACGACTCCAAAGACTGTACTCTTAGCATTAGGACATACTGTACTTGATTTCTAAGCTTACACACTATCCTCCTTCCAAAACTCACCAAAGATCCTTGTTAAGTGGCTCAATAAACACTTTTCTTTCTTCGTAGAAAAGCAGTTCAATTTGGACCGATGCTCTGCATTTTTATCCCATTTCATTATGTTGCATTTTTGTTTTGAGGTCAATCGGTGACCTCCGTTATGCTGCAGGGCAGTGTCTCTATCCCTTACCGATTACCATATTTCATGCCAGCCAGTGTGGCAACCCTGAGACCACTGCTGGCAACGGATCATTCATGAAAAATACGCCCAGGGAATACATATAGAGAGAGGCTTTCCCGCCCACCCTCTGTCTGAGATCTTATGAATAATGGAGAGAAAAGTCCTAAGAACAAATCTTCTTAAACCAGATGGGATTAAGAGCATGGAAAGCCCAGGACGCCTGCAGGTGGCCAATGGTTCAAACACAATTTCACATGCTGTAAATCCTTTATTCCACGACTGAAGGCTTTCTCCTCTTCTATGCCGAATTACTGGCCTTACAGCCAATGCAATGTCAGACACTACAGACCTACAAACTGGACATATAGATCTGGAGCCATTATTACTACTATTCTTATTCTTTATTTCTCAGAAAATATTGACAGGGAAGTTTTACAATATGAGCTAGAACAATTCCTATATGCAACGGGACACACGGCTATCACAATGGTCATTTTTGCAGATTAGGAACAATGTGATTGTGTATCCCAGAGACCTAATAATGTAAGCGATGTAGGGAATAGGGAGGAATAGGTGTAATAGTGCTGCATGTACAAGCATAGCGTCATTGCACCTAGGGTAAGGTGTAAATAGGACTAATGCAATGGGTGTAAGCCGAGATAGTCAGGAGGAAAGATGACATTAGTGAGCACTAACAGAGGGCTTGAAAGTGGGTTTCAAAGGCAGTAACTGGTTACAATGTATTGTTGTTACAGTCATTTGTATTGTATGTATATATTTTAATCGTATAGCACCCACAGTGTACTCGGCACTTTGCAAAAGAGACAATACAGTACAGGAAAATAGAATACAATAAGTGCAACAAACGAAGTTAGACAATAGGAAAGGAAATCCCTGCCCCGGAGAGCTTACAATCTAAGGCCGCGTCCATGGATAGTGCTTGCGGGCAGAGGCGTGCTGAGGTGCGCTTACGCTCGGCACTGAGCCCCTACAGCCGCAATGAGAGCGGCTTTAGTAGGGGCTCGCCTACGCTTCCGCGCGCTTGCGGAAGCGTAGGTCTTAGGAAATTTTTACATTTTCGCGCTTGCCGGTGCGCAGGGCCGGTCACGTGAGCGGTTCGCCCAATGAGGGCGAACCAGCTCTGTGACGTCACTGGCCCGCCCGCCGACACGCCCCCGGACGGCGCGCTGTCTAAGGCCAGCACGCCACCGCCCGCAAGCAGTATCCATGGATGAAGCCTAAGGCTGGGATTGCGCGCGACAAGCACAAAATGGCGTAATCCCTATGCGGCCGCCCCAAGTGCGCGCACGACTGAGCGCAATGGCGTTTTGAGAAATGTTGGTCTTTTCAAGCACGGCTGCGTGACGTCAGCGTCACGTGAGAGCAGTTCATCCAATGAGGGCAAACCAGCTTTGTGACGAGTCTGCCACGCCTCCCCAATCGCCTGCAGCTCAGTGCACACATCGCTGGGGCAGCAGGCGTGCGCGAGGCTAGGTGGTCCGCCGCGCACGCACCTAAGCACAAGTAATCTTAGCCTAAGTGGTATGTTGGGAGATTTAGAGACAGCCGGTGAGGGCGTTAGTGCAGTACGTGGCAGTGGTTGGCCACAATGGTTGGTAGGAGTGACTGTGGGTGTGGGGCAGTAGCCATGAGTCCAGGCTATTGGGATGCTTCATGTATTGCCCCACCTTGAACTTCATGGCAAGCGGACTGTTAGTGATGTCATCATGAGTTCAAATAAGCAACTAATTGAAGCACAGGTATTGAATATCTGAATACTGCGGAATGGAAAGGGATTGCTGTGTACTTGTTCTTGCTTGTGGAGATAGTGATCAATTCATAATAATACTATTTCCTAGTAGTAGCAGCACAGAAAATTGTATGCAGAGCTGTATAACTGTGCAGACACAGAGAGTCCCTGCCCCAGAGAGCTTACATTATAAATGTAGTGTCTGAGGCACAAGGAGATAAAGGTACAAGGAGCGCTGACACGGAGATGTGATACTACTTCAAAGGCAGTGTTTGTAGCACCGAGCGACTTTTGTATCACTCCTGTGATATTTCACCCTAATAGGCTGTGTCAAAATTCAAATCAAAACACATATTTAAGACACCAAAACTCAGATTCTTCCAGGGCATATGTACTGTATAATCTACTTTCAAGATCATAAGTGTAGCCCTGGTAAGAAATTGGGCTATAGTCTTTCCTCCTTCTGGTATAAGTCCTGGTAAGGGCAGGCTGCCAGAAGTTATCATGGGTTTCCCCCACTTCAAGCACTGCTCTGAGTGGTGGAGGTAGGTCACTTGACCCTGTGTCTAAGGCAAGAGACACAGGGGAAGGGCCTGCTGATATCATAAAGAGCAGTGCACTCGCTATTTAGTGACACAGACTGTCAAGTTAGAGTTCAGAGAGTGAGAGCAGTGTGACACTGACTGGTCCAGTGCAACTGCATTAGTTAGTGTACAGTTGGAGAAGGAGCAGCCTATGAGTAGGGCTGCTAGAACTACAGTGTAGTGAGGTGGACCAATGCCTTTCACCCTGATTAGGGGGTGAGGGAAGAGCTAGCCCCACCCTGGGTGCCCTTGGCCTGGGGTGGTGGCAGGGGAAGATACCATCCTCAGGGAGAGCAGTCTGGGTGGAATATACAACCTGTACCTGACTGGTGATCCTATATGCTGTTGTTGCTGATCTTGCTGCTGTGTGAATAAAGAGCTGCTGCTGCTATTTAAAGAGACATTCGTGTGAGACTGGAATCTCTCATCCCTGTGTGGGAATATTCTCTGTAAGGATTCCACCCCGCATTCCTGGGGCTTACCAGAGATGGAGGCGCTGCACCACTAAGAAAAGAACGAAGGCATCCACCCCAGAAACCTGTTCCTGTCATCCCCCATACCATCGCGGGAGACTCAGGCCCTCCTGTTGCCAGCAGGCATGCACCACACTCAGACATGTAGCCAGACCCTAGTACAGTGTAGGGGGGCTGATCTGCGATTGCCCCGGGGTCCACAGGCTACATAAGTACAGTGTTAGGTGCACTGTCTGCAGTAGGTAGACCTGCATTATTATTCAACATCATTCCTTTATCATTCCATCCACTCTTTCATTTTCATGCATCCACTTACAACCGAGAACAACCTCTACTGCAGGAGCGGCCAACTCCAGTTATCAAGGGCCACCAACAGGTCAGGTTTTAAGGATATCCCTGCTTCAACAAAAGGGGGCTCTGTCAAAGACCGAAGCAGGGACTGTGTTGAATCAGGGACTGATTGACCCACCTGTGTGGAAGCTGGGACTGATTGAGCCACCTGTGCTGAAGCGGGAACTGACTGAGCCACCTATGCTGAAGCAGGGACTGATTGAGCCACCTGTGTGGAAGCTGGGACTGATTGAGCCACCTGTGCTGAAGCAGGGACTGATTGAGCCACCTGTGTGGAAGCTGTGACTGATTGAGCCACCTGTGCTGAAGCTGGAACTGATCGAGCCACCTGTGCTGAAGCTGGAACTGATTGAGTCACCTGTACTGAAGCAGGGACTGATTAAGCCACCTGTGCAGAAGCTGCGACCGATTGAGGCATATGTGCTCAAGCAGGGACTGATTGAGCCACCTGTGCTGAAGCAGGGATATCCTTAAAACCTGTCCTTGTTGGTGAACCTTGATGACTGGAGTTGGCGGCCCCTGCTTTGTCCAATCCCCATTCAGATCTGCGTTCATACTCCACTCTATGTAACCGCGGCTGTCTCTTATTAACCTTATTCTGAACACATTCCTTTGCAACAATCAGATTCCCCCCTGAAGCAGCGAGGCTGGAAAACACATACTTTTTTTAATTACACATATTACCATTTTTCACCAGTCATTTGCATATGATTTCTTTCTAATATGAAAGAAAGAAAGGCGACGCGTACTTCCTGACAGGCCTGGCGTATGTGATCTCCTCCTTAATGCCGGGGTTTTATTGAATAACTTACAAGTTATCCGCTGGTTGCCTACATGTGTTAGCACTGGGGTTAAGGGCTGTGCTACACAGAGCAGTGCAGTTATTAGAGACGGGAATTATGTATCCCTCTTAATTCTATAACTGCCTTTCAGCAGATACAATATACAGTACCTATCAATATCATTCGTTTCACTTGCCCTTAGCGCCCTGTGTTTCACATACTTTGGAACAGGAGGGGTTAACCCTGTAATGACCTTAATGGTTAGTAACGCATTGCATGCCAATGCTTTAATAGCTGTTAATATAGCTCACGGGGTTAGGTGTCTCCCCAGAGCAGCTGAGGAAGGTTTTGTATTATAAGTGAATGGACCACAAGTGGCCAACTCCAGTCCTCAAGGGCCACCAACAGGTCAGGTTTTAAGGATCCCTGCTTTTGCTTCCCTCTGATTGAGCCACCTGGGCTGACGCAGGGACTGATTGAGCCACCTGGGCTGACGCAGGGACTGATTGAGCCACCAGTGCTGAAGCAGGGACTGATTGAGCCATCTGTGCTGAAGCAGGGAAATCCTGACCTGTTGGTGGCCCTTGAGGACTGGAGTTGGCCACCATATTGACTATGTCCTAAGGCAGCGGTGAGCAAACTGGAGTGTGCGCCCCAACGGGAGTTGGGGGGGAGATTATGCTGGGGGGGGGGCACGGGCTGTTGCAGAGGCCCCGCGCTCTTCCCCCAGGCATTTAATTAAATGCCGGGGGATCGCTTGAGTCCTCTGCAACACTCCACTTACCGGGATTCAGCCGGGTGTGTGTCAAATGACGCCACGGGCCATGTGACGTGACACGCGTTAAATGATGCCGTGGGTCACGTGACGTCACATGACCCCGCAGCGTCATTTGATGCGGATACAAGGTTGGGGGGGGGGGGAGGGGGGGGGGGCACGAGAACCAGGGAAGGGAAGGTAGGGGGGTGCAGCGTAAAAAGTTTGCGCTCCCCTGTCCTAAGGTACTAAAAGGATTTATTGAGACAAGTACTGTATAAGTATTTTTAAAGAGGTTTTGAAGCATAAAATTTTCATGGTGGGTACATCCTTTTGAAGGTTTATACAATCTTTATCTAATGTCGCTTGGAAAAACATATGAATTATTCATTATTACTGTCCCTCTAACAGTCAATACCCTTTATTCTGTAAATTGACTTCAATAGGGGCTTTCCCTGCAATAAAGCAGTTTACAGATTGAGGGATTAATTTTATATCTGCCACAGTGGCTGATAGGTAGCGATTTTACTGAAGTTTATAAATCTTTGTAAAACCCAATAAATATTTGTTCGCTCTTTTTTTTTTTTTAAATGAAAAATAGGTGCAAAACCAAAAGCAAAAAAATAAAAATGTGCCTAAGATATTTCTCTTAGTTTCGCTAAAAATAAAACCACAGTTGTTTTTTCCTCGTCCCTACAAAGTATTTACATATTCGCCGATTTATCGCTAAATAATTTTAAAGCGGATATCCATTTTCTTGTGGCATTTCGCATTGTGGGACCTTTTATGAGCACGCCTAAAAAACGTCAACGCGAAAAAAAAACCGTGACGACAATTTCAACTCCTTCGCCCATTAATAGCTTCAATCCCTGCAACACAATACTTTGCAATGAGGGGGAGGGGGGGCGATAGATTAAAAAAAAAGTGACAAACCCCCATGCCCTCCGCGTGCCAGTTAACGTGAAGATGAAAACGACGCTTTCGGTACAGTGCATGTGTCTGGCAGGCCAATGATGTCAGAGGGAGCTGGCTGTGATAGAGACGTGGCGTGTTCCTGCAGTGCTAGGATGGGGGGGGGGGGGGGAGGGGAGAAGGAAATAACACTTTATTACTCTGATCACTTCTCCGGCTCATTTGCATGTTCCTGCTGAGACTCCTCTTCTCCTACTGTGTTCCTCGCAATTTTTGGTTCGACAGAATAATTCTCTGATGTACATATCACAGGCTTTTATTAGTGGAGCAATCCGTGCTGGCAGAATTTTATTTTGGGAGGGGAGGGGGGAGGTTTCATCACCTGAAATTTGGGGGAGGGGTGCCTCGGAGAGGATCCATGGTCCCCCGATTCTTCCTCGTCACCCTCCATCCTCGCAGCCAATAGGAAGCAGCAAAACTGACGCCCCATCTTTCATACTCATAGTTTTGTGTCAAACATCGGCATGCAAAACGACTAATATCTTTTTAACCTGGGGGTCCCCTGACATCGGGGACCGAGGATTAGTTTTGGAGGACCCACGGTCCAGGTAAACTTTTAAAAATAAATAGTTTGGAAGAGGAGGGATTGCTGGTTTGAAGCGGCATTGCATGTGCACACAGAGTTTAACTGACAGTCAGTAAATTATAGAAGACTCTATTCCTGCGTCAGATTGAGCCACCTGTGCTGAAGCAGGAATATCCTTCAAACCTAACCTGCTGGTGGCCATTGAGGACTGATGTTGGCCAGTCAGTGACTGAGCCACCTGTGCTGAAGCAGGGATAGCCTTAATATCTGACCTGTTAATGGCCCTTGAGGACTGGAGTTGCCCACCCCTGACCTATGGGAAACTCGTTTCTTAATGTTTTCATTGCTCTACTTCCGTGCCGGTAGGGTATGGGTCCTGGCGCACAAATGGCCCTGTTGACCAAATATGTCATGGGGAAATGCTCATTTCCTAATCTAAGGCATGTCCGGGAGATCACTTAAAGAGAGCGTCTGGTCAGATCGATACAGAAGTGGAACCCCCACTCCACTTCCATTTCTATTCACGCCCGCCGGGCCTCCGGCACTGAAAAGGTTAACTATGCCAAATATCAGATCAATTATATTCAGAATTACTCCTTTCTTTTCTTTTTTAATAGGCGCTTCCCCAACAGGACAAAATAAATAAAATAGTTTATCTACTATATATTTGTGAAATCACTGTATGTCTGCGTCCCAAGGGTCAATCGCATTGGACCTTGGCCCTGTCACTCCGGCTCAGGCCATGCCCGCCCCCGCACACCTCTCATTGGCCTACGTCCAACACCAATGCCACACTGTCCCACCCCTCACTGACTCTCATTGGCCTGCGTCCAATGCCCGCCCCCGCACACCTCTCATTGGCCTGCGTCCCACCCCCACTGACTCTCATTGGCCTGCGTCCAATGCCCGCCCCCGCACACCTCTCATTGGCCTGCGTCCAACACCAATGCCCTAATACAGTGTTTCCCAAACTGTGCGCTTGGCTAGAGGGCGCCGCGATCAGGGCCGCCAGCAGCGGGAAACAAGGGCTGCTAGCTTGGGGGCTGCCCCCCCTCCTGTCCACTGCCCCCCCCTCCTGTCCACTGCCCCCCCTCCTGTCCACTGCCCCCCCTCCTCCTGTCCACTGCCCCCCCCTCCTGTCCACAGCCCCCCCCCTCCTGTCCACAGCCCCCCCCCCTCCTGTCCACAGCCCCACCCCTCCTGTCCACTGCCCCCCCTCTCCTGTCCACTGCCCCCCCTCTCCCTGTCCCACTGCCCCCCCCCTCCTGTCCACAGCCCCCCCTCCTGTCCACTGCCCCCCTCTCCTGTCCACTGCCCCCCCTCTCCTGTCCACTGCCCCCCTCTCCTGTCCACTGCCCCCCCTCTCCTGTCCACTGCCCCCCCCCTCCTGTCCACTGCCCCACCCCTCCTGTCCACTGTCCACCCCCTCCTGTCCACTGTCCACCCCCTCCTGTCCACTGTCCCCCCCCTCACTGTCCACCCCCTCCTGTCCACTGTCCACCCCCTCCTGTCCACTGTCCACTGCCCCCCCCTCCTGTCCACTGCCCCCCCTCCTATCCACTGCCCCCCTACTGTCCACTGCCCCCCCTCCTGTCCACTGCCCCCCCCTCCTGTCCACTGTCCCCCCCTCCTGTCCACTGCATCCCCTCCTGTCCCCACTGCCCCCCCTCCTGTCCACTGCCCCCCCTTCCTGTCCACTGCCCCCCCTCCCCCCTTCCCACCGCCTCCCCTCCCCCTTCCCACCGCCTCCCCTCCCCCTTCCACCGCCTCCCCTCCCCCCTTCCCACCGCCTCCCCCCCCCCTTCCCACCGCCTCCCCTCCCCCTTCCCACCGCCTCACACCCTAGCAGGACCCCCACGCACAGACAGCACTCACAACCCACGCGCCACCCGCCGCCTCACACCCTAGCAGGACCCCCACTCACAGACAGCACTCACAACCCACGCGCCACCCGCCGCCTCACACCCTAGCAGGACCCCCACTCACAGACAGCACTCACAACCCACGCGCCACCCGCCGCCTCACACCCTAGCAGGACCCACACTCACAGACAGCACTCACAACCCACGCACCACCCGCCGCCTCACACCCTAGCAGGACCCCCACTCGCAGACAGCACTCACAACCCACGCGCCACCCGCCGCCTCACACCCTAGCAGGACACACGCCTCACATTTTTACATCACTTATGGCACCAAAATATACATTGTACTGTGGTGTGGTTACAATAAACCATTTTTATACAACATCGTATTACATTTTCTTCCATCTTTCTTTTCAATATTATTATCCAACCTTTACAACAAATACTCACCTATTGTTCCACAATTTATAAATAATACTACCTATTACGCATTTACATCCCGGGCAACGCCGGGTCTCTCAGCTAGTAACTTATAAAAGTGATAAAATAGTGTAAACCAGTGCATAGAAGTGCAATAACATACAGACAAGTGGCGCACTTAATCTGTGATTAAATAACACACTTAATTTGTGATTAATAATCAGTAAGAGTGATAGTGTGTATTATAAATATAAAGTGAGGGAAAAAAGGTTATTTAATAATTTAGTGCATCAAACCAACATAAACTGTATGTTGTAGCTCTCTTTACATATCCTTGCCTGGTCTGCCATCATTTTTTCTTCTTGCTGTCAATTCTCTCCTCCCAAATGCATTGGTTCATGCCATGGCCACATGCCTATATATGCCCACACGGATGTGCCAGGGGACTGTTACTCTTAGAGAGATGTCAGCCTCCAGGGACCCCAAGCAGTTAGATTTGGGGTATCTGGAGGGGGGGGGGGGTGGGAGGGGATGGGTTGTGTGGGTGAGACGCCTTAAATGTCTGAGAACATTTTTTAATGCTAAACATGTTCTTTGAAAAGAGCCGCACACATTCTTGGGGGGCAATATACAACTTTATTAAACTCCATGTAGGCATCTGGGGGGACACACTGCTTCTTTAAGTATAGCCCTGGTAGGTTTGGGCTATTATTCTGTCCTCCTCCTGTGCAATAATCCCTGGTAAGGGCAGGTTTGCCAGGAGTTAAGATGGGTTCTCCCTACTCACTGTAGTTCAGTTGGTCAGAGAAGGTAGTGCTCAGGCCTTGTGTCAGTAAAGGGCACAGGGGTGGGGCTACTGGATCTGTACGAAATGAGCTGCATTTCCTGTTTTCAGTTAGTTGCTCCTACCCTGAGAGGAGCTGCGTCTTACCTAACCGAGCTGTCAGGGACCTGTCAGGCTTGAGGCCCTCCCTCTGGGAGAGGCTGGTAGACTGTTCCCACTACTCACTACTCTGATAGGGGGTAGTGGAAGAGCTAGGCCTGCTTCCAGGGCCCTGACTGGGAGTGAAAGGCCAGGGTCATCCTGAGGGAGAACTCATGAGAAGTACTGCTGTGACTGTGTATGCTGTGCAGTGTGCTGCAGAGGAAATAAAGTGTTCCTGATTATAAAGAAGCGGTTGTGAGACTGGAATCTCTCATCCCTGAGTGGGACGTTCTATTCCATGGATTCCACCCCATATCCTGGGGCCTGTAATAGATGGAGGCGCTGTCACCGTGAGTACGTACTGGGTATGTCCCCAGGAGCCTGTCCTGACCTTCCCCATAATACCATCAAGCGGGAGACTCAGGAGTACTGTAAACCAGCAGGTGCACCACATAGAGCCATGTAGTAACCAGAGTAGTATTTCCCCTAGGAGACCCTATCTGCGATTGGGGGCGGGGGGGGGGGGGGGGGGGGAAATCTGTTACATAAAATAATCAGATGTGTTGCTGCATATACATCCCTCTCCCTTCCAGCTGCCTATCCAGGGCAGATCAAATCCCCTCCCACCTCCTTCTCAGGCACCTCTCCCTAGGATGGGTCCTTAAATTAATCCTGGTCCTATTTAAATCACAGGGATTGCAAAACATTTCACTCTTGCCAAAAAATAAAGTTCTTTCTCTCTTCTTTTTCAATCCTCCACTACACAACTATAAGTATATCTGCCACGTGCTTTCCCCTGCCCAGCCAGTCTTTGTTGAGGGTAGAAGCAGGGGATTGGTTGGAGGTCAGAGGATCTCGGGGGCGGGGCTTAGTACCGGGGCCGGATGGAGTGAGCTGCTTCTCTGTGTGTGTGTCTCCTGTCTGTCTGTGTGTTCTGTCTGTGTGTGTGTGTGTGTGTGTTGTCTGTCTGTGTGTGTTTCCTGTGTGTGTGTGTGTGTGTGTGTGTGTTGTCTGTCTGTGTGTGTGTGTCATAGGAGGAGAGGAGGGAGAGGTATGAGGAGGGGGAGATATGAGGAGCTGAGGGGAAGGTATGGGGGGGGATGCGGCAGGTACGAGGAGGGATGGGGCAGGTATGAGGAGGGATGGGGAAGGTATGAGGAGGGGAGGGGAAGGTATGAGGAGGGGAGGGGAAGGTATGAGGAGGGGAGGGGAAGGTATGAGGAGGGGAGGGGAAGGTATGAGGAGGGGAGGGGAAGGTATGAGGGGGGGAGGGGAAGGTATGAGGAGGGGAGGGGAAGGTATGAGGAGGGATGGGGAAGGTATGAGGAGGGATGGGGAAGGTATGAGGAGGGGAGGGGAAGGTATGAGGAGGGAAGGGGAAGGTATGAGTAGGGGAGGGGAAGGTATGAGGAGGGGAGGGGAAGGTATGAGGAGGGGAGGGGAAGGTATGAGGGGGGATGGGGAAGGTATGAGGAGGGATGGGGAAGGTATGAGGAGGGGAGGGGAAGGTATGGGGAGGGGAAGGTATGGGGAGGGGAAGGTATGAGGAGGGGAGGGGAAGGTATGAGGAGGGGAGGGGAAGGTATGAGGAGGGGAGGGGAAGGTATGAGGAGGGGAGGGGAAGGTATGAGGGGGGAGGGGAAGGTATGAGGAGGGGATGGGGAAGGTATGAGGAGGGGAGGGGAAGGTATGAGGAGGGGAGGGAAGGTATGAGGAGGGGAGTGGAAGGTATGAGGAGGGGAGGGGAAGGTATGAGGAGGGGAGGGGAAGGTATGAGGGGGGATGGGGAAGGTATGAGGAGGGATGGGGAAGGTATGAGGAGGGGAGGGGAAGGTATGAGGAGGGATGGGGAAGGTATGAGGAGGGATGGGGAAGGTATGAGGAGGGATGGGGAAGGTATGAGGAGGGATGGGGAAGGTATGAGGGGGGATGGGGAAGGTATGAGGAGGGATGGGGAAGGTATGAGGAGGGATGGGGAAGGTATGAGGAGGGATGGGGAAGGTATGAGGAGGGGAGGGGAAGGTATGAGGAGCGGAGGGGAAGGTATGAGGAGCGGAGGGGAAGGTATGAGGAGGGTAGGGGAAGGTATGAGGAGGGATGGGGAAGGTATGAGGAGGGGAGGGCAAGGTATGAGGAGGGGAGGGGAAGGTATGAGGAGGGGAGGGGAAGGTATGAGGAGGGGAGATATAAGGAGGGGGGAGATATGAGGGGGGAGAGGGTAGGTATGATGAAAGGATGGGAGGGAGGTATGAGGAGCGGAAGGTATGAGGAGAGGAAGGGAGGTATATGGAGAGTTGGGGGAGGTATGAGGGGAGGAGAAGAGGGGGAGGTATAAGATGAGGGGGAAGTATGAGGAGGGGAGGAGCTGTGTGTGTGTGTGTGTGTGTGTGTGTGTGTGTGTGTGTGTGTGTGTGTGTGTGTGTGTCACTGTGTGTGCACGTATATTGGGGAGGGAGGTTGAGTGTTGGGAGGGGAGAAAAATACATGGGGGTGGGATGTAAGAGAGAGGGGGGGAAGGAATGGGTGACTGGGGAGTGTGAGGTGGGGTGAGACTGAGGAGGTGTGTGAGAAGGGGGGTTCTCGCAAGGCCGCCGAAACGTGGGTAGAGGGCCCCGGTGAAAACGTTCTTCCTGGGCCCTGGGAAAGCTGTCTGCGGCCCTGCATGGCAGTGATGTCACTGACTGCCACGAGGAGAGCAAGAGACCCTATTTTGCAAAGTGTAATATACACACAAGGTCAGGAATGTCAAATTTTTGAAAGTCTTAATTTTAATTAATGCCTACATTTTTTTATTTAATTTTAATTTATGTCAATTATTTATTTAATTTGTTAATTATTTTAATTAATGTCTTCATTATTTATATATACACACAAACACACACTGCAGGGCCTACCTCCTATACACACAGACACACACTGCAGCCCCCACCAACGGGAAGCATTATGGTGCCGAGGCATCACGTGATGCCACATGTCATGGCAACATGTCACCGCCTGACGTCAGTGTCTCGTTGTCATGGCAACGGTGTGCATCACGTGATGTAATTTGTTTTATAAATAATTTTTTATTGTGTCCCGGTTTTTCATTTTGAAAATCTGGTCACCCTACTAGAGCTGCATGTAGCTGGTGTATTTAGGCTCTTGGTTGACGGATCACACGGACCCAGAAATCTGTTATCTGCGATGTTTGTTTTAGGTGGGTGCAATATCTAGCCTTAAACAATATCTAGCCTTAAACAGCCTAAAACAGTACAAGCAAGTACTGTACCTTTAAGAGAATGAGGTACACAAGAGGACACATGGCAGCCATCTTGGAAGGAGGAGTTCTAACCTGCTGCTGTTGTAGATAAGACACAGCTCTATGCAGCTCCTGAGGCAAATCACTAAACACTCTATGTTAAATAAATATGCTTGTTTCATACTTACCTGTGTCTAGCAAGTGTGCTTGGAAGAAAGTACTGAAGTGTCTCAGTATAAATGAGAACATAACGGTGATAATAAATATGCAGTGGCCTTTGCCTCCTGTGCCTCTGGTTTTGGTGCAAGGGATAGTCCCGCAGGGGTCAGACAAAAGCAGCGGGACGCCAGTCTTTACAAAATAGAAGCTTCTTTATTAACTATGTAAACCCCTAATGGGATTACTATTTTCTACTAAAAGGGTTAATAAGAAGTTAGAAGGTTAATGTTAAAGTAAGGCCCTGGTTGACTGTAGCTAATGCAATGTTGCTAAAGTCACGTCAGGTGTTTGGCCACTCCTCAGTTCCAGAACTAGAAGGGTTATCTGACATAGTATGACTCATAAAACGTTATAAGTATCATTATTCTGCCTAGTAATAAGGGTGGGGTTATGACATCACCCAAGGTACTGCGGGCGAGTGGGTTGACGGAGACCCACGGCGAACGGCGGTTAAGGGTGCTGCTATTTCAAGGTGGCTCGCGCATGCCTCCTTGATCCATGGCTCGCGGCGATCCTTGCAAGCCCAAGTATGCACAGTGCAAGAGGAGTACGGTGGCCCATATGTCAAGGCTAAGGAAGGGGACTTCAAGCCCCAGCATCCTATGGGGCGGCTGCACATGTGTTGCGGGAGGACCAATAGGGCTCCTGGAAACACGGAGGAGAGAAATAGACACATTTCGTGCACTTGGGGGCACAAGGTCAGTGGTGATCCGGTCAGAGAGGGTGAAGGTAATGTCCAGGGAGCAGTGCTCCCCTGGACTAGGCCTGGTTCCCCCCAAGGTCCAAGGTAGATTCCCTGAGTCACTGTAGGTGGTGTGTGCTGCAGGGGAAGGCCTTAGATTGTATTGTATGTCTTTATTTATATAGCGCCATTAATGAACATTAGATAGGGACCCTTTCCCAGTAGTGTGTCAGTAGAGGCCTCAGTTGCAGGACCTTATATCTGAAGGAGAAGTGCGGCCTGCTGCCAGTGAGCAAAGCAAGGACACTTCAATAGAGAGGTACACTCCAGCTGGAAGCCCCTCCAGGGGCATCTGCCCAAGGATTCACTCAGCAGAGGAGCCGGTGGATTGCGGTGTAGGACCACGTCACGGATCCACAGAGTCTTCCACTAATTTGACCTGGTCTGGACTGAGACCAGGGAGGTATTATCCACGTGCACCAACAGGCCCCAACACACAAAGGGAAGCACACTATCCCACACACACTCTTTGGGGGAGGGACTGGCTTGGGGACACAACGGGGTTAAGTGCCCAGGCACTCCAGGATTTTGGGGGTTCCACCCAGGAGGTGTTATTGGTTTGGGAAGGCCTTGCAGGGCCGTGTCATGTTGGATGCTATATAGTCATATGTGTTTAGTAAACATTGTTATAATATACCTGTGTGTAATTATTGTGTATATTGGTTCCGGTGAGGGACTCCTCCCACTACGCTGGGATCCCTCGCCAGTGGAGGCGCTGCACCGAGATGATAAGTATATCCCAGACTCCCAGTGGCGGAGGCTTAGGTCCTCTGTGAACCAACAGGTAGCGGCAGCACCAGTAGCCTTCTTGTTTAGGGGGAAACAGGGCTACATAGTATGTATGATGCAAGTCTGTCTAAATAAAGAAAGCTTGTGTCTATTAAAGTTCCTGGCACTCTTATTACCACCTGCTTACAACACCAGCCAGCCCGGGCGCCGGGACCCTGACGAAAAGGTACGAGACTAACCACCAACACCTGCACCAATCTATATTACCGCCCTTAGATGTGACCCTTTTATGGCCGGACAAAGAGGGGTTACAACTATAGCAATGTTCGTTGTTAAATCCCACCATCATGTCCCGATATACTGTAGTGCAGGCCTGCACAACTTGTAAAACGAAAAGGGCCGAACTGCTCCAAGGAAAACAGATTCGGGCCGCACGGGTAAAATCATCATCATCATCATCAACATATCTCCCCCAGCACCCCTCATCAATCTCTCCCAGCACCCCTCATCATCCTCATATCTGCCCCAGCACCCCATCATCCTCATATCTCCCCCAGCACCCCTCATCATCGTCATATCTCCCCCAGCATTCATCATCTTCATATATCTCCCCCAGCACCCCTCATCATCAACCTTTTCGAGACTCACCCTCTATCTCACACCCCCATCTCTCCCCCTCACCCATACACAATACTCCCCCTCCACATAACACACAATACCCCCTTGCAGACCACACACATCCCACCCCCTGCACCTCACCTCACTCTCACCCTGCATCTCATATCACATCCCTGCACCTCACATCACCCCACTACACCTCCTCCCCTGCACCTCACTTCACTCTCCCCCCTGCACCTCATATCACCCCACTACACCTCCCCCTGCACCTCACTTCACTCTCCCCCCTGCACCTCACATCACCCCACTACACCTCCCCCCTGCACCTCACCTCCCCCCCCTGCAACTCACGTCACTCACTCCCCTGCACCTCACCTCCCCCCGCACCTCACATCACTCCCATTGCACCTCACCCCTCCCCCCCCGGCACCTCACCCCCCCCCCCCCGGCACCTCACCCCCCCCCCCCCCGGCACCTCACCCCCCCTGCACCTCACCTCCCTCCCCCTGCACCTCATATCACTCCCCTGCACCTCACCTCCCACCCTTGCACCTCCCCCCCTGGCACCTCCCATCTCTCCCCTGCACCTCCCCTTCCCCCCTTGCACCTCACCTCCCCCCTGGCACCTCACCTCCTCCCCCCGGCACCTCACCCCCCCTCCATTGCACCTCACCTCCCCCCCCCCTTGCACCTCACCTCCCCTTCCCCCCTGGCACCTCACCCCCTCCCCTGGCACCTCACCCCTCCATTGCACCTCACCTCCCCCCCTTGCACCTCACCTCCCCCCCCTTGCACCTCACCTCCCCTTGCACCTCACCTCCCCCCCACGGCACCTCACGGAGCAGGCAGGACTAGCACACTCGTGCAGTCCTGAGAGCAGGCTCGTGGAGGAGGAGGGGGGGGGGCTTGTGGCTCCCGGACAGGAGAGGAGGGGGCTCGTGGCCGGGAGAGGAGAGGGGGCTCGCGGCCGGGAGAGGGGGGGGGGGGCTCGCGGCCGGGAGAGGGGGGGGGGCTCGCGGCCAGGAGAGGGGGGGGGGGCTCGCGGCCGGGAGAGGGGGGGGGCTCGCGGCCGGGAGAGGGGGGGGGCTCGCGGCCGGGAAAGGGGGGGGGCTCGCGGGCGGGAGAGGAGCCTCGGGAGGGAGGAGGACGGGGAAAGCCGCTGCGGGCCGCACAATGAGTGCAGGCGGGCGGCCTGCGTGTTGTGCAGGCCTGCTGTAGTGGATAAAGACATTTTTATTGTATATCAACATTTTGGTGTTAAATAAAATATCCTGATGAAGGTGTGACGTTTTTATTGTATAAAGACTGGTGGGCCGCGGCTTTCATTAGAGCTGGAATCAGCACCGGAGAATAATCTTGGCGCCTCTGAGGAAACTCCCCCTCCCTGTGTATCCCTCCCTGTAAACTTACATATAAATAACCACAAAAGCAGAACATGTACCCCGATAAGTGCCAACCCTGCCAGCGTGCTCACTGCTGGGTAAAGGCTGATGGTACCCAAACCTTAGCCTGCAAGACCCAGCAAGCCGGGCACCCCATGGCCCGGCCGTTAAGCGAGACTGTGTCCCGGGGAATGACACACACATTAGCCCTGCCCACTCGCCACCACAGGGCTTTCCCGCACCATATAGCCCCCTCCCCCTCCCCCCGTCTGGCAAGGTTAAAGCGCTCTGGTTTTTACTCCTTACCCTAGAACAGGAGAAAATCATTGTGAGAAGTGCACAAGGGCCCATGTCTGTTCTCACAATGGCACTAGGATAAAGATATGTATCAAGGCAAAAGTGGTGCCATTATATTTATATAAAAACTGCACCATATGTATCAAAGAAAAAAATTCCATTAAAGCAATAGGCTTTGTCCAATGATACATCTGATGCAGTTTGTTTCGCCTCAATATTGCACCACGCCTGCCTTAATAATTCCCTCCCCCGCACCCCCCATGTACTCTCCTGTACATCATTTATTCTTTTTATAGGAACTTTGATAAACTTAACGATTGACAAAACTTGCAGGTGCTTCAAATACGCGATCACATGAATAGTTGGTTCTTTGTGAAAATGATGTAGGGAACCGCAGTCCCACACCCAATATTTTCTCTGCGCTCCTTTCATCATCACTATCCACTTTCACTGCACTCTCTCTGCAGCCCGTACTCTCTCTCATCACTCTCTATTTTGTTCTTTCTCTTCACACTCTAGGCAGTCGCTCTCTCCTCTCTCTGCCCTCTGCTCTCTATGCATGCTCTTCAATCTATCTGTATTTCTCTTATCCCTACACTATTTGTCTCTCTCTGTCTCTCTGTCTTTCTGTCTGTCTCTCTTTCTTTGTCTCTCCGTCTCTCTCTCTCTCTTGTTATTTCTAATTCGTCTTTCACTATTCCTTCTATCCCCTCGCCCCTCCCTTCTGTTCTGTTTAACTGAAGGCAATTCATCTCGTTTTAATTAATTCTTACTGGCGGCCTTATCGCCCGCCAGTATAAAAGCAAAAGTTGTTGTTTTTTTTAATTATAAAGCTAACGGCATTAATTACCAGTACAGTAAATGCATCAGCACACAAGAGCAGAGTGAGATTTACTGAGGAGCTAGAAGTGACAGCTTGGGACGATTTCAGGCATCTAAGGTGGTGGTTCGGTCAGACGTCAGATGGTAGTGAACTGAAAGCAGCTAATGACCGCAATGTGCATCATTGTAGGCACACAATGCAAGACAGTGCCTGCAACTCATTAAAATAAGTTATCCTTCTACCCCATCTCTCCCCACGTTCAGGTCCCATCTGAAAACCCACCTTACTAATGAAGTATTTCCAATAGCTTTGAATTATGAGTCCAATCGCATTAACACGAGTCCCTCGCCATTAGCTGTGAAATGCAAGATTAATGCATGATGATAATGGTGTTTTTTCTGACAGAGACAGAAGCACAGAGGAGCACGTGCGTCCTGCACCTTCCAGCGTAACATCCATGTGATCACATGGACATGACCAGCCCACTGATGTCACGCACAATTACTGTACATCCCCAGGATGTCGTAAGGGCCCCTGGCATTGTCAGCCTTTGTGACGTCTTGAGAAATGTTATAAGGGTTGAGATTTTACTATGTAATGCATGGGTGGCCAACAGGCCAGGTATAAGGGATATCCCTGCTTCAGCACAGGTGGCTCCATCAGTGGCTCTGTCAAAGACGGGCTGAAGCAGGGATATCCTGAAAACCCTTGGGGACTGGAGTTGACCACCCTTGGTATAGTGCATTAGGGCCCCGGTCAGCAACATAGTAAGTTAAGTCACTAAAAGTGCCTGAATAAATAACTATTAGCATACAGCGCTCACCCCGTATACCACACTGCGGGGCTTATGCAGAGAGGTAAGTTAAGTTCAATTTCGCCAGGTTTGTGGCAAAAATGTCCGCATGTAAACAGTTAGTGGCGAGAACTTGGCGGGCCAATTCAAATTCACCAGACGTGTGGCGAGAAGCGTGATTTCGCCAATGCAAAAACACGCACTATTCCAGTAGCTCCGATGCGCATGAACGCGCCAATCGGAGCTACTAAATGGCGCGTTCGGGTGAAATTTTGACCGCCAACAAAAGTTGGCTGTATTGTGGCCAAATACCGCGCGCCTCAGAATGGCGAGTTTCACTTGGCGTGAAACTCGCCTAATTAACAATTTCATGCACACCGCGCTACCGGAGTACCCTGCATAGGACAAAATTAAATGACAATCCTGTGGCGAATTTAAGCCTTTCTGGTACGTACCTCTGCATAAGCCCCTGTGTCAAAAAGGAGTAAAGCTTTTACCGCTTGGTTAATGAATGCATCAATAACCCATTAAAGCTGCAGACCAAGCAGTATCCTACATGTGTTTTTTTTAAATAAATCAGTTCTGTACTATGAGAAAATACTTATAGCATTTTTTGTAAAAGAACTCTGAATAACATATTTAATGTAATATAATGTAACAAGCATTTTTGTTTCTATAGCAACCATTTACAAAGTCACATCCCCTTCCTCTTCTGAAACAGGCTCTGGCCCGCCCATTTTGAGCCCTGCCCGCTCTCTAGCAGTGCACCTATTGTATCTAGTGCCTGGTCACATGATCTTCCCCACAGAACTTTGCATCGTTGGTTCTCTTGTGCTGCACTGATCGCCATTTAGTAGGGCAATTTAGCTAATTACTTATCATTGTGTGGATTGTATTGATGCACATATTAAAGGGAAAAAATAAACAAAACAAACAAAATGGCAGCTTGGACTGCTGCTTTAAAGCTACCACTGTGGGACTGAACCTGTAACATATGCAACCAGCAGGGTAAATAAAATCCCGGGGAGCGCTCGAGGTGCCTGGATGCCTCTTACCATGAAAATGCGGGGTAAAGTGACGCTGCCGATGGCAGAGGAAAGGTAAGGGGGGGAGGACGGATGGCGCGAGCAGGGTGGGGAGAGCTGGCAGGGGGGTGCAAACAAAAAAGTTTTCGGACCCCTGCCTTACAGCTTAGCACCACTTACTAATATATAGAGTAGCCCTTAACATAGTGTTCCTCAGCCGGGGAACTCTGATGTGCCGTGACCCCCAGGGAAAAACTCAGCTGGCTGCTGCCTGGAGATGGAGGCTGCGATCTGCCTCTCATCCCCCAGCCTGTCACAGAGGAGGCAGAGGAGCCTCCCCCAGCCTGTCACAGAGGAGGCAGAGGAGCCTCCCCCAGCCTGTCACAGAGGATCCTCCCCCAGCCTGTCACCGAGGAGGCAGAGGATCCTCCCCCAGCCTGTCACCGAGGAGGCAGAGGAGCCTCCCCCAGCCTGTCACAGAGGAGCCTCCCCCAGCCTGTCACAGAGGAGCCTGTCACAGAGGAGGCAGAGGAGCCTCCCCCAGCCTGTCACAGAGGAGGCAGGGGAGCCTCCCCCAGCCTGTCACAGAGGAGGCAGGGGAGCCTCCCCCAGCCTGTCACAGAGGAGGCAGAGGAGCCTCCCGCAGCCTGTCACAGAGGAGGCAGAGGAGCCTCCCCCAGCCTGTCACAGAGGAGCCTCCCCCAGCCTGTCACAGAGGAGCCTCCCCCAGCCTGTCACAGAGGAGCCTCCCCCAGCCTGTCACAGAGGAGGCAGATGAGCCTCTCCAGGAAGAGCAGCACCCAAAGTGTGGGAGGAAAGAGGGAAGGAGTGAGGGCTTTGTGTAGGGAGGGGGAAGGTAAGTGGTGCAAGGAGGAGGTGGGGAATACATGTTGGGCGTGTGTGTTGAGTAAACAGGCGAGTTTAATGTGTGTGTAAGAAGAGGGTGGGAGAGTGTATGGGGGTGTACTTGTGAAAAGGAGTGTGTGTGGTATGGGGGGTGGTGTGTGTGTGTGTCTGTGGTATGGGGGGTGGTGTGTGTCTGTGTGGTATGGGGGGTGGTGTGTGTGTGTGTCTGTGTGTTATGGGGGGTGGTGTGTGTGTGTCTGTGTGGTATGGGGGGTGGTGTGTGTGTCTGTGGTATGGGGGGTGGTGTGTGTATGTGTGTGTGGTATGGGGGGTGGTGTGTGTATGTATGTGTGTTATGGGGGGTGGTGTGTGTGTTTTTGGTATGGGGGTGGTGTGAGTGTGTGGTACGGGGGGGTGGTGTGTGTGTGTGTGTGTGTGGTATGGGGGTGGTGTGTGTGTTTTTGGTATGGGGGTGGTGTGAGTGTGTGGTACGGGGGGGGTGGTGTGTGTGTGAGTGTGGTATGGGGGGTGGTGTGTGTGTCTGTGTTTGGTATGGGGGCGGTGTGAGGAGGGGATAAGTAAATTCTTTAGGGGTGCCCCTGTTCAAGAAAGGTTGTTGTCCTGGATCAGGATTGTGTGTTTTCTCTCTGGCTTCAGGCTGCCAGCCTCCTCAGCCTAGCTGTTGCAACAATGTTGCGACCCCTTGTGGGTTTCTTGGCTTCAGCCAGTTGCCTTGGCAACCCCCCCTGCCTTTTACCAGGATGGACTGCTCCCCCTCCCCTCGCCGGGGGTTATTGTCCCAGTTAATTTCCCATCAGCCCAGACCAGCATGCTGCCTCTTAGTACCAGCATTCAGCGTGAGCAGTTGTATTGTGTGTCTTTATTTATATAGCGCCAAAAGTGTACTCAGCGCTTCACAGAGAATGCAGTACAGGGAATTATAATTATACAAAAAGTGCAGCAAAATCAGACAACAGGAAAGGGAATCCCTGCCCCAAAGAGCTTACAATCTAAGAGGTTTAATGGGAAACTTACAGAGACAGCAGGTGAGGGAGTAAGTGCAGTTATCTCTCCTATCCTGTAAAGTTACTGATTTTTACCTATCCCCATATCCTGCATTTATCCCACTTCCCCCATAGCTCACCTCCCCTCCATTGCTCTCATGTCCCAGTCTTCCCTCTTTTTCCCCCTTTTACTTTGTATGTTGTTGCCCCAAATAAACACTTCAGCGAGTAAGAAGGTTCCCTTGCCTGATATATATGGGATTGGGTTAACCTGCCTGCCCATCTCATCTCTCAGGGTGTGCTTGGTCCAGCACAGTGATGAACCCCTCCCTGCCTTAACATTTCAAAGGTAACCCAAAGCTTTGGGGTGTTGTTATGATATGTACTGTACAGTATGTCTCCTGTAATAAGACTGTTTGTTCGTCCTGAAACCTCCACGTACATTTTCAGTTCCCGCTTCTTCCTTTTGTAAAATAAGAAGCAAATTGAATGGAACTCATTAAAAATAAAAACATATTTATTTTTCAGAGGAACTCATAATAACTTTCTCTGCAGGGCTGATTAAGTGCTTCTAATTAAACTAATGACATTAATAAGCTGTGTGTGGGAATGCCCCTTTATCTCTCTGTGTAAAACACACACACACACACACACACACACACACTCCGATGCTGCTTTTCTTCTTTTAATACAGAGGTAATAGGAGAGGTCACTGGGAATAAATTGAAATTATCCTATAACCCCTGCAGCGCACTGCAGGCCTGACCCCCCTCCCTTCCCTCAGAACAGTAGGTGTTAAAGAGTCCACCTAAGGAAAGAGAGACTTCTATAATTAACAGTATTACTCATAATACTAAGTGCTAATCGTAAAATATACGGCATGCAGCCACACATGCTGATTACATACTGTACATGATGGGCTGTGTTTTAGTCATGAGATTTATGGGAGATTATGCCAGGAATTAAAAAATGCTTTTCCTTACCAGTACTTAGAGAGGTGAGGGGTAAAGTCTACTTAAAAATAAAAATAAACTATTAAGACAGCAATACTGCTGTACATGTCTCCTTTTCTTTTTTTTCTTATTTATATAAGTAAAGCACGTGACAATGTATAATTCGACATGGTTACCTAAACTGGCAATCGTTTGGTGCTCATGTTATAAATCTGTAAAAATCCTGATTGTGTGCCTAAGAAAATGGCCGCCTTCTAACTTTGTGCTGCAGTCTGTGAAATGCTGCAGTTGATATGTAACATTATATTACTAAGTGTAACACATTATTGTTACAGCTATCAGATCTGTTTGTGATACTTTGTTGCCAAGGGGCAAAGCTCAAAAAACTCTGTCATGTTTATCACACAAAGGGCCGGGTGGGCGGGACTTCCTTCCTGTGGCCGGACTGCCTTCCTGCTCCCTGCCCAATTTAAATCCCCTAAGCCCCCCCCCCCTCGTGGCATGGTGGGAAGAAAAGGGGAGAGGCTGGGGGGCGGGCAGGCAGAAGGGAGGGGAAACAGTATCAAGCCGGCGGGACGGGGAGGCAATGCGCATCCTAGCGCTACAGGTGAGGGGACCCCGCAAAGGGGGGGGGGGTGGGGGGTAGGTGGGAAGAGGAGGGAGCCTGGCCCCAGCGGTCATGTGACCCGTCGCTGAAGGGCTCCAAGCTGCTTTATATTGTAATTGTGAAGCGCTTTGAGTCCCATTGGGAGAAAAGTGATATGGGAAATAAAAGGTTATTATGCATGTATATCTTTATCTATACAGCGCCGTCAATGTATATAGCGCTTCACAGCAATAATATCCCATCATGGGAATAAGCGCCTCAGACATAAAAGGAAAAGGAGTTCCTGCCCCGAAGAGCTTACAATCTAAGAGATAAGTAGGGAGAACTTACAGAGACAGTAGGAGGGTGGGTACGTGCATATTTGATGTATATTAATCGTCCAATGGAGCTACCAGAAGTTAAGGGAGGAGCTACGAGACGCATCATTTATATGGAATGGACACGTATCAACTGTTGCAAGAAGTGCCTCACGTATTCCTCTTTACTTCTAGCACCAGTACCTGCCAGGTCTGGCATAAAGAAACAGATATGTAAAAAGAACATGATTTCAAAAGTTTGTTTGCAATTGCAAGAGAAGAAATAGTCATGTGTAATCTTTAAGCAGTACCGCGGAGATTCGCACATACCCTGCCTGAGTACCCTAGTTTAAAACTCAAGTCAAACTTTGAAACATCCCTAGCTGCTCGGTGCGCAGGCAAAGCCAGCAAGCGCTTTCTAAGTGCTGAGACGCGTTTTCCCCTGGAGTTAATTAAGTCAGTATTTTGGAATATCTGCTCTATTTTAATCAGCTCTCATCAACTCCAACCAAGTTTGCTTCCTTGCCTTGATCACATTGTAATTGTAGTCATGTCCTACTGGAGTTCTTCCAGTTCTCAGCATAGGAGGCGAGAGGACAGGAATTTCATTACTGGACAATTCTGCTGTGAATTAATAATGCATATTACCCTCTAAGGTCAGTTCCCTTCATTCCTTCCCTTTCCCCATTATCCAATGTTTCCGAGCTCCAAACTCTTGCAACACGAGAATTTGGATCTCTTCCACTTAACGTCTTAATTACCTGCAAACACTGTTATATTGCAACGTTCGAAAGCAGGGGTGGCCAACTCCAGTCCTCAAGGGACACCAACATGTCAGGTTTGCAGGACAACCCTGCTTCAGCGCAGGTGGCTCAGTCATTCTGACTGATTGAACCACCTGTGCTGAAGCAGGGATATCATGAAAACCTGACCTGTTGTTGGCCCTTGAGGACTGGAGTTGGCCACCCCTGGTCTAATTATTCTAAAATACACAAAGGACTTTGCAAACACAAGGAGATGAGTAAATTAAAATACACGGAACACAAATGGTATACTACCAGGATAATGAAAACAGACATAACGATAACCACAGGGAGAGAAGGTATTAATTCTTTTTAACTAGCCGTAAAGAAGATAAAACATCACTTCCACGGTTCCACCTCTGTAGCAAGAGCAATCTGCCACAAAAGGCAGCGAGGTAAAGAAAGATCTAGTGGTCCTAATATTACTGTATGTACATCCAATGATGATGGCAATGGATTGCTAGAGAACAAGATATCTGCACGAGGCTCTCTGCTGGCAAAGACGAGTTCAGTCTGAATGGGAAAACCCCGCAGACACATTTAGCCAAAGGGAAAGCAGCACTATGACATTACGAACTGCTCCACTATTTCTTAGATCCTCAGCCAATCAGGCTTCGGGGGGAAAGAGAGTCACCCTGACATTTTTATCTAAAAGAAAAACAAGGGAAGGGTTCAGTGAGCATGAACGTTGCGGAAATAGATTTGATCGTTGTAATCAGTTGCTGTGACCTTTTTAATATTCCTGCATCGATGTGCGCTATTTAAATAAACCCTGCAGCGTGCTATTTAAATACAGTATACAGAAGGCAATGCGCTGGCAGCACGGACGTCCTCAAACGGTGGTCAGAACAGTCACTGCACAATGTACGCGGGTTGAAGGAGCGGATCCGTGAGTAAAGGCACCGACTCTGAACTGAATACTAAGGCAGGGAAGCCTGGTTCAAATCCCGGTGTCATCTCCTTGTGACCTTAGGCAAGTCACTGGGCTTCAGGCACCAACAAATAGACTGTACGGTGTCCGAGACAGGTACCTGTGTCTGCAAAAATTATATGTACAGCGCTGCAAACATTATCAGCGCTATACAAGAAGAACCTATTATGACTGCAGTGTACGATAGAGCAGCTGACAAAGTCTTTATTCAAATAGTAAGGACTGCTGTCTGTTCATCCCAGGCTGATATTGCCCTGCACAGGAGAACAATGACTGGAGCAATCCCAAGAGATCACTGACCCTTGGCCTAGTGATGCTGTGCTGTCCGTAACACAGGCTTGGCCTTACAATCTCTTTCTCCTGGTAAAGGGGAGCGCTGGTTGCTCACATGGAATGGTATATGTGAAAAGAGAAAAAAATGCAATAGTATAGCCAATTTAAATAAAAAGGCCCTATCCGTAATATAGCGATGGTTTCACTCACAAACTGGATGGATATAAAGCGTGAATCAGAGATTCTTCTCTCTCTGATAGGAGCTCTTTAAGAATCCTCACACATGGAGTTGTAGGTGGGTCAATGTTCCTTAATCCCTCAGATGATGATCCCCCGAAAATAAAAGGCAGAGAGAACCCCAATAGTATAATATTGCCACAATAGCAGATTGTATTGAAAGTATATGTTATATCACTCACATTTGCAAAGAATAAGAGTACAGTGGAGAGAACCAACTGGGTGCTGCCGCTCGTGTATCGGGTTCACAGCGCCGCTTCACTTCCTCATACGTCACTGCCGGTGACGTCTCAACCTCTGGCGGAAGTGTCCTCTGTGGTTACTGCGGTGCCCTCAGTTCCCAGCTCTACACGTCTCACGTTTCGCTCTCTCCCTGGTCCTCCCACAGCTTCTCTGAGCCGATTCAACGCGTTTCACATTAGCTTCCTCAGGAACCGTCTTTGCCTTGCAATGCCTGGTCCCTAGCCATTGCACATCCTTTTATGGGGCGCCTGGCCACCAGGTCCCAGAGCTACCCCATGTTAATGTACCCGGTATACCCCCCCCCTGCATATTCCTGTGTGTTATAATGTGGGAGATAATACGGACGTCCGCGGTCGTGCTGTCCCAAAATGTATACAAATGTGTCTCCTATACTCTTGCTGCCGTCCACGTTGGAGAACTCTGCAGTTTCCTAAAAATGTGGGCTCCCAGGAGGGGGCGCAGAAATGGATAAAGGAAAGAAAGCGGAGAGGCACACAGAGAAAAGTGTTATAATGTATTTAAGAATAAAGATATGATTGTGCACAGTATAAAGTACTGGCCACGGTCCCTGGACATGCCGGGCTGGTAAAACCTTTGTGCCGTCCGCATGTTAGGAGAACTGGTTAGTGATGGGACTGGAGGGGGAGGTGCAGTGAATAAAGGGAGAGTGGCCAGGGACAAACATTGGGCCGGGGGGCCATCCTCCCAAAAAGCGGAGCATATAACCTCTTCCCCAGACATCACGGTGCCAAACCCAGCGGAGGACATCCTGCCGGCAGGGGAAGCTGTTGCGAAGCAGCCGCTGGGTAGGCTCTGCTCCTATTGGCCCATTTATATTTCTCTTCCTTTTAAAGCGCTTATGTACCGACTCCAGGCCTGATTGGCCAATGCAGATGAGCCCTCGCGTCCTGATTGTGTTCCCGTGAACATCCGCGCCGTGATTGGTGGCTGGCCCTGTTTAACATGATTTCCTTTGGCAGCGAGGAATAGATCTATGATCAGCGCTCCAATCCTCATTCTGATCCTGCACTAAGCGGTGTGCTCCGGGGCTGTGCCGGAGGCTCCTGAAAACGAGGCTGGGAGACTAACCGAGCAGGAAATGTAAAAGTGCTTTTGTGCGGTGGAACTGGAGAAGCAGAGAGCGGCGCTTTTGAGTGAAGAATTCTAAAGTGTTAAACCGCGAAATGCACCAGAGAGGTCTGGGCGGTCCCTACCCTGAAGGAGCGTGACAGGAAACCCGCAGGGTCAGCCTTTGATTGTCGGCGGTGTTGTGGCGTGTCTGCTGGCTCCGGTCAGATGAACACTGCCTTATGAAACTGCTTTGTCCTGTCTGGTGATCTGGTCTCCTGTGACAATGGAAAGTAAATGCCCGAATGAGTTTATTTTCCTGGCTTTCAGTTGGTTTATAAACATGATAAACTGAAACCAGAGGGCAGGGTGGAACGTCCTTTACCAATCCCCTTTGATACATCCTTTCCACACCTGTGTCCGAGTTCATATTCTCATCGAGAGAAGACAATAACTGGGGAAACACGTTCTGATGCATTCTCTACATTACAGGGTCATAGCTATATAAGGACATTATATTTCTCATTTCCGAAAAAACCCGAAAATAGTGACATTTTATTCAAAGGCTAATTACGATAGACATAACAGTTTCCTGACAACTTGGGACCCCTGGACGGCCTATGTATGGCAAAACCCAAATCTTATTTAGACTGTGCGCTCACATCTTTATTATTCAGACTGATTATACTCCTATTCTATAAAGTGTATGTAAATATGTATAACTGATCGAGCACTCCCTGCGTGGAGACCATTGCGGATGTACCCCCCTACCCACCCTTTTCATTTTCTGTATCCCCATCCCCTTCCCCCCACCTTCCTTTTATGTTTTGAAAAATAATAAAACACAAGTTTAAAAAAAAAAAAAAAGGATAATTACGTATGTTTTAATCCCGTTACTTCCCAAGGGGCCAGCAGCGCATGCAAACACAATGCATTATTACGTTCCCTATCAAATGTGGTTCAGCAGAACTGTCCTTGAAGAGTAATATCATAAAATATATATCATACCTCTCACCCAAAAAGGGGTCCAAAGTTCTCTACTATTACACCATGGCACAGATCCACAAAAGGGTGCTAAACTTTAGCACACGCTTACTCCCATGTACATGAATGAGAGCTGAGGCGGGCTAAAGATTAGCGCCCCTTTGTGGACCTGGGCAATAGTGCAATAGTGCAATAGTGCAATAGTGCAATAGTGCAATAGTAAAGTAAACGTGCAGCCACTTCTGCGGAGGAAAGTCGAGGATAACCTGCTGTGGGATACGAGTCTCAAATGTGCTGCAAAGTGGTCATTACTGGAGGGGTCTTCAACTATTGCACAGAGCATGAAATGGTTCGAGTCTTCTTTCAAACCTCCCCAAAAATCATTGTGTAGCAGCAGAGCCTCCTGGTCATTTAATCCCATTTCTTGTGCCATTGGGCACGGCACGCTGTATATCAAAAATGAGACTGCATGTTCTTTAGGGCAGTGACTCTTTGTAAAATGCTATTTCTGGTGCTGCATACAGTGCATTGTCAGTGCTATATACTGTAACAGGGGTGGCCAACTCCAGTCCTCAAGGGCCACCAACTGGTCAGCTATTAGGGATATCCCTGCTTCAGTACAGGTGGCTCAATCAGTGGCTCAGTCGAAGACTGTGCTGAAGCAGGGATATCCGTAAAACCTGACCTGTTGGTGGCCTTTCAGGGGTTGGCCATTCCTGCTATATCAGGATAATATATAAACACACACACACATACATATATACATGTGAATGTGATCACAAGTGATATTCTTCATACATATATATATATATTGTCTAAAATATATTTAAAAAAATAGGGGGCACAGAATCTTTAATTGAGTTTCTAGAAAAACAACTCGTTGGCAAACATCAAAGGGAGTGACATGATAAATACAGTAATCATACACCTTTATTTATGTGGTGGGAGAGGAGGGAAAAACAAAACATGAAAAGACAGTCTGATCTCCACCAAGAATGAGGAAAGATTTGGGAATGAAAAGCAGCGAGAGAAAGAGGGAGAAAGACGGGTTTGCACAGATGAATGATTTTAATTAGAACAGGCTGAGCGGCGAGAAGCTTATGCTAATGAGCTGCTGCATTTAAGGAGCTTATTAAAAAAAACATAATTTCATAAAAGTATAAAAAAAAATGGTAATTATTTGAAAAGAGGAGGAATGTTAAGAACTTAATAAGAGAGCCCCAGCCACTAGTGTAGAGAGGTCATCTTACAATGTGGTCCCTGCCTCCTCACTTGATCAGTATGCTCCTCCTGTACGCTGACACTCACGGCACTCCAACTCACAACCCTGGCTAAGCACGCATGCGCGCTTTCTGTGCTTTGCACTCGTTTGTCACTGCTCTTTTTCTTGCCAAACAGAGTTACTTCACCTCTCTTTTAAACAGGCAGGAGTCCAACCCACCCCACCTCTTCTCTGTCTTTGACATCTTTCTTTGACCTCCCGCCACCTATTCTTGTTATGTTATTGTCCTGGGCAGATACACGCCAAGGCTTAACGTAAAACAAGAAAGGAAAAAGGGGGTGGGCGTGCCAGATGACCAATCCCGAAACACTTGACTAACTCTTGTAAAAATAATTAAAAAACCTTACAGTGAATAAATGTCAATAAAATATACAAATACTTATAAAGTGACATGAACCATTCCGGAGCATGAAGGGTCTTACTATAGGGTCTGTGCACTTACTTTTCCTAGTGACTGGATTCAGCTAGCACTGCTACGTGCTTTGGAGAGAGCGGCGGTGTTTTTACTATCAGCGTGTCTGTCTGCTATCCACGCTGCGGAGGAGGATCAAACAGTCCCTGTTACAGCCGGGAAGGGTTAGTACGTCACGTCCGGAAGTGACGTCATACCCGGAAACCCGGTGGGCTAGACACAGTCGGTCTCTAACATCTGAGACTTGGAGGTGCAGGTTGGGGAGGAATCCACGCGCCGTTCTATAGCAACCATTGAAGGTTGGGTGAGCACATTCAGCACTGGCTCACTAACGGCCCATATACGCCCATATACTCCCCCCACACTAACATTTCCATCCCCCCACGATTTGTGTATTCATCTGGGGCCGTTACTCTGGTCCCAGGACTTTTGATCTTGTACCAGGATTATTTACCTGTTGTCATCCCTCTGACTTTTTTCTGCAGCAGCCGGCTAAGATCGCCGCTCACTAGTGAATCAGATGATATGGACATTAGCTACTATTGATATTATTATAACATTTGTTGTTTATTGCTTATTATTATTATTTTGTGTTATATATTCATTATAAAGTTGTCATTCTACCATCACCTGTTTTACTGCGCTTCCCTAATTTTAAAATTTTTTTTTTTAAGGCTTAACGTAACTTTAAGTTAGGCTAAAGTCCCGAACTTATGGATCTGGGCCTAAATTGCAAGCGGATGCCCAGGGCCCCAAACTTTGAGCTAAGACCGTGATCCATTGGCATGAAGAGACAATATGCAAAAGACACAGTTGGCGTCGGTTCCATGGCACAGACTCCATAAGGAAAGAAGCTGTGGGTTAGCAGGGGTAAAACTCCAGTTCTGGATGAAAATCTTAAATATTGCTATGGATTTTTTTTAGGCTTTAATTTGTTTGTTTTTTTTGCTTCCTGTCATTGGCGGCCATGCTCCGTCAAGCTTTGAGCTTAAAACAAGAAAAAGAAAATGAGTTTGAAATTGCACTGTAGAATCTCAAGTAAACACAAGCAGGAGGCTTCTCTGCCAACATGCCATTCTGCCAACAGTCTGTATATTTGCTGACAGTCTGTATATTTGCTGACAGTCTGTATATTTGCTGACATTATGTATATTTGCTGACAGTCTGTAAACTCATTTGCTTTTTGCCCCCCTTCCCCCCCACCAAATTCATTGCTTTTATCAGTTAGAGGTGCGCAACTGGGGGGCGCATGGTTTTCAGGGGGTTCCCGCCAGTTGCAAAGGCCCTGCGCTCTTCCCCGAGACATTTAACTTAAATGCCAGGGGATCGCTTGAGGCCTCTGTAACAATTTACTTACCTTGATTCAGATACTCTGTGATGCGTTGCCATGGCAACGCAGCGTCAAATGCCGCCACGGGTCACGTGACGTAACATGGCCCGAGCGTCATTTGATGCAACTCTAAGGTTGGGAGGGGGGCGCCAGCACCGAGGCAGGGAAGACAGGGGGGCGCAGCTGGAAAAGTTTGTGCTCCCCTGGCTTAGATGTTCGCTTCGCAAATGATAGAAGGCCACTTACAATTTGGTAGAAGTTATCAGCATGTTGGGACACATCCTGGCACAGAGATAACACAGGAGATGTTATACACCGTGTCTTTCCATAGTGTTTTCTTGGCTGCATAGTTTGTGAGTTTGTTCCTCCTCGTAATATCAGGGAATCGGGCGATGCTCACACATGCGCTCGGCACTTGCGGTGTCCTCAGCTGGTCTCAGCTGTCGACAGCTGCTTGGCTCTGTGCTCTCAGAGATCCGTAGCAGGTCCTAAAAAGTTAATCCTACGCGTTTCACTTCTGTTCTATACACTGGCGACACACTTTATTCGAGCTCGGCTAGTCCCACGAATTCGGGTATACCCGGGTGTATTGAGGTTTGTGACTGTTTTCTGCCCGAGTGCATTGGGTTATTTTCCAGGCAGGGATTGAAGCATTTTATTCCCGCTGGCTGCAATACTGCACAGTATATATATATATACTGCATTACAATTCATGAATTTATGCCATCTGGTAGACACGCGAAGCATTGCAGCCTATTAAATCCTAATCATTATCATTTAACAGATCAGCCGCCCGTCAGCCAGGCATGAACCCAGGCTGGGAAGGCAAACACAACGGGGCTTGTCAGAGGTGAGGAGCGGCGCATTCCAGGTATCTGCCAGGTACATACTGGGTATTTGCTCGAATAAAGTGTGTCGGTGCAGTATATATATATATATATATATACATACATACATTTATATATATAAGCATACATCACCATGAAGCGGCAAAGAGGCGACAGCACTCAGACAGTTTGAAGCAGTATTATGTATTAAACATACATATAGCACATATCTCCAACGTTTCAATCCCTGTGGGATCGAAACATTGGAGATATGTGCTATATGTTTAATACATAATACTGCTTCAAACTGTCTGAGTGCTGTCGCCTCTTTGCCGCTTCATGGTGATGTATTTCTGGTTCTCTGACTTGAGCTTCACCACTTGCTTGTGGTGTCTTTCTATGGGCTTGGTGGAATCCTGATTACCTGATCACAGTTCTCAGTCCCATATGCCCTCTCCTCTTCCCTCCTCCCTGCCAGTCCCCATAACCTGCCCTTCTTTTCTCTCACTTGACTACCACCCCTTCTAAGCTCCTCCCTTCCAATCCTCTCACCACTCCCACCACGCCTAATCTCACCACTCCATCATCCTTCCTCTCACCACCACTCCTCCTGTCACCCCTCCCTCCATGCCTCCTCTCACCACCACTCCTCCTGTGATGCCTCCATGCCTCCTCTCACCACCACTCATCCTCTTACCCCTCCCTCCATGCCTCCTCTCACCACCACTCCTCCTCTCACCCCTCCCTCCATACCTCCTCTCACCACCACTCCTCCTCTCACCCCTTCCTCCATGCTTCCTCTCACCACCACTCCTCTCACCCCTTTTTCCATGCTTCCTCTCACCACCACTCCTCCTCTCACCCCTCCCTCCATGCCTCCTCTCACCACCACTCCTCCTCGCCTCCTCTCACCACCACTCCTCCTCGCCTCCTCTCACCCCTCCCTCCATCTCTCACCACTCCTCCTGTGACGCCTCCATGCCTCCTCTCACCACCACTCATCCTCTCACCCCTCCCTCCATGCCTCCTCTCACCACCACTCCTCCTCTCACCCCTCCCTCCATACCTCCTCTCACCACCACTCCTCCTCTCACCCCTTCCTCCATGCCTCCTCTCACCACCACTCCTCCTCTCACCCCTTCCTCCATGCTTCCTCTCACCACCACTCCTCCTCTCACCCCTCCCTCCATGCCTCCTCTCACCACCACTCCTCCTCGCCTCCTCTCACCACCACTCCTCCTCGCCTCCTCTCACCCCTCCCTCCATCTCTCACCCTCCCTCCATGCCTCCTCTCACCCCTCCCTCCATGCCTCCTCTCACCACCACTCCTTCCACTCATCCTTTCCTCCTCCTCTATCTCAGACAAAATCACATAATTGACAATATAGAATAATACACAAGCAAATTATAAAGAGCACAGGAGAACAAACTCAGAAATCTCAAATATCTCCAAAAGGTCACAACCAACCTCCAACTTCTTATGGCCTAAGTGTGTTCTCTCTTCCTCCCATCAGCCGAGCCAGCTTTTTTATGCTAATCACAGCCTTATATAGCTAACCATGCAGGCTAATATTGTGTGCATGACCAAGTTCTATATATTAATGCCATTTTTATTGAAGTGTTAGGTCTAACACAAGAATTATCCCAGGATTTACAAAAATGTCTTATCATTCTCACGTGTTTTTTTTACACTTTTGAAATGTTCATGCCTTCAGCCTTATTGACGCGATGATGACGCGTATTTTTATTTGAACAGAATGCGATATTAACTACATTTTACTGTAGTTTGATGACTCTAGGCCTGAGTAATAGCTTTGAACAGCAAAGGGTCTATGTACAAAACCAGTGCAAAAACCAGCACCAGATCTACCAATGAAAAGGAATTGGAGTTTTTGTGTGCTGGTTTTGTAGCCAAGGAGACTTTTGCAATAACCTTACAAAACGACTCTTTTTAACCTTCCTCAAACACACGTTGCCCATTCTTCTTAGGGAACATAGAATTGGAATTATACCGTGTCCGTTGTCAGCATGTTAACTTTTTGGTACTACCCAATTTTCCGGCCCCATATCCCACAGTGATATACAAAGGACAGGACATATGCCCAATTTCTTGTACCATGAACACTACATGTAAAAATACTAGTTATAATTCCATCGATCACCCGTTCCTTCCTTTCTATGTATTACTGATGCAGGCCTTTGCTGAAATATAATAGGCTGCTCCCCAACAATGAAAGGGCTGGCTACACTACTGTATATGAATATGAATGAAGAACTTCAAGTTAAGTATCTTCTCCTTAGATCCAGCCCACTGGGAGCACCTTCTGTAGGTGGATTTGCACTCTACCCATGATTGTAACAAGGTGTTATTGCCTTTAATGAGATTGCTGCACAGATTTCATTTGGACATAACCAGCACAGATCTCCCACTTGTGAAACATTAGCTAGCCACACGCCTTATTTCAACGTCCCATCAACCTATATCCTTAGGTGTTCCACTATAATTTCCCCACTTGATCACATTGCAGCAATCTTCCGAACCATACTTCAGGAGGGCCCAATGAGATTGCAGGTACATTCACCTTATTGCCAGGTTACTGACGCATGGTATCGGATATAGAACCATTAAAAATGATGTCTCCTGAAGGCAATAGCATATTGAAGTAAAATCTCACCGCAGCATTACCTCTTACTCTGCAATTCTGAGTTACAGCACATCTCTGCATGTACGGCCCCGGCTTTGAAGAAACGTTGCAGTATTGGAAAAGAAACTGAGCACTTTTTAGAAATATATTTGAAAGATTAAAGGTTTCTATCTTCAATACCAGTCTAGGTTTTAAACCAGGGAAATATTCGAAATTTTGTTTTTGTCGGGAACGACAAAATTATTCCGGGATGCATGAATAAACCACAAAACCGTAGCTGGATTGAGAAATAAGTATTGGTTACTTGATCTGTACTTTTAATGGTACGGCAATTTCCAAGGCCTTAAAGATCTCCCAGCAGCAATTGGGTTAATAACTGGATGAGCGAGCGAGCGAGCAAAGTGAAGACTTCAAGTAGACTCAGTGGCCACTTTGGGTGTGTCTTTTTGTCTGTGTTTTTGTTTGTGTGTTAGCTCTCCACAGGCCAAACACCGTGACCGACACTGATGACATTTTGAGGGTACCTTTCTGCCATCGTAACTTAGATCTGCCAGAAGCTTCAACCAAATCGGCGCAGTTTCCATCTTGGAATAATTTTTTTTTTAACGCTCGTTAAAAAGTAGTTTCCCAGCGATTTTGACATGTTATCGAAGCTTTCTGAATAGTGACACATGCAAAATCGCTTGGAAAGTGCACTTATTAAAGTTTATTGAAGAGGGCCCTAATTATCCATAATGCTGTGCACCGCCGTCTCACAGCACTCAAAGTAGTCTTAGTTATGACAGAGACTCTATGGTGTTTCCTTCCAGATACACCAGGGAAACTGAAGAGAACCAATCAGAAAGCCTGGCTGATCTATTTTACACTTGACTGCTGTCCTTTTAAGATTGCGAAGCCTAAAGCAAAAGGAGAGAACAATTCCCATCAACATGTGTTTATTATCCTCTTGTTTGCTGCACATTTTAACTCTGTTTATTCTGTTTCATGACGGTTATTTTAATGAACATGTTAAATGCAACACTACAGCATACAGGGGTTTGTTGTGTCTACTGTACATCCACAGCACTAAAAATCCTTCCATGGATATCATTTATCGTCAAAGCATCTATCTATGTTTAATACCCAACCACTGCAGAAAAACCGTTCGGATACACCAACAACCGGGACATAAATAAGAAACCGGTCGTCAGTAATTGTAGGAGCGAACGCAATGCTGGAACAAGTGATCTGCCTCTGAATATTAGGAATATGCACAAAGGAAATGTTAGACATGGTTTCTTCGCTGACAGGAGGGTGATCGTGTAAAATAAGCTGTTCTGAATGTAGTTGCGCTGTACTAAATAAGTGAGGATTGACTCACATCACGTGTGCGGACTGGAGATACTATGAGGCAGCAAGAAGAAGAAAGAGACGGGTCACCAAGTAACCCTGTGTCTGCCATAGCGAGATATGTTACACGTAGGGTGTTATTTACACATCTCCGCTGTTGTTGGCGCAGTTTTTCAGCTTGGAGATTGGAGTAGAAAACCCCAGACATTTCACAAGAGTGTCTAATTCCTCCGGTTAAACAATAGTAACCGGATGTGGAAAACCTCTTACAGCAAGTGGTAAACCAAATCCCCGGGGTAAGTCTTGTCACGACAAACTAGGGGGAGGACATAATATAACTACAGTAGCTGAGCACATTGCTGACAGTATTGTGTAAGACAGAGCCTATATACTCTATTCTCTATACCTGGGATTCTCAACTCCAGTCCTCAACACCCCTCAACAGGTCAGAATATCCCTGGTTCAGCACTGATGGCTCAATCAGTGGCTAAGTCTTCACCTGCACCTCCTGTGCTGAAGCAGGATCTTCCCCCACAAGGTCACTAGCACGGGCTCTTAGTCTACCTGTCAGTGTGTGGATGTGTCAATGTGTATAGCAGGGGTGGCCAACTCCAGTCCTCAAGGGCCACCCACAGTTCAGGTTTTAGGATTTCCCTGCTTCAGCATAGATGGCTCAATCAGTGGTACAGTCTTCGACTGCATGACCTGTGGTGAAGCAGTTATATCCTGAAAATCTGACCTGTTGGTAGCCCTTGAGGACTGGAGTTGACCACTCCTGGTGTATATGTTATCTGCTACTGTATCTGTTGGTCAACATCAGTGTGTGTGCATACGGTATGTAACTGTGTGCACCTGAGTCTCAGTCAGTGTGTGTGCATACGTTATGTAACTGTGTGCACCTGAGTCTCAGTCAGTGTGTGTGCATACGGTATGTAACTGTGTGCACCTGGGTCTCAGTCAGTGTGTGTGCATACGGTATGTAACTGTGTGCACCTGAGTCTCAGTCAGTGTGTGTGCATACGGTATGTAACTGTGTGCACCTGAGTCTCAGTCAGTGTGTGTGCATACGTTATGTAACTGTGTGCACCTGAGTCTCAGTCAGTGTGTGTGCATACGGTATGTAACTGTGTGCACCTGGGTCTCAGTCAGTGTGTGTGCATACGGTATGTAACTGTGTGCACCTGAGTCTCAGTCAGTGTGTGTGCATACGGTATGTAACTATGTGCACCTGAGTCTCAGTCAGTGTGTGTGCATACGGTATGTAACTGTGTGCACCTGAGTCTCAGTCAGTGTGTGTGCATACGGTATGTAACTGTGCACCTGAGTCTCAGTCAGTGTGTGTGCATACGGTATGTAACTGTGTGCATCTGAGACTCAGTCAGTGTGTGTGCATACGGTATGTAACTGTGTGCATCTGAGACTCAGTCAGTGTGTGTGCATACGGTATGTAACTGTGTGCACCTGAGTCTCAGTCAGTGTGTGTGCATACGGTATGTAACTGTGTGCACCTGAGTCTCAGTCAGTGTGTGTGCATACGGTATGTAACTGTGTGCTTCTGAGACTCAGTAAGTGTGTGTGCATACGGTATGTAACTGTGTGCACCTGAGTCTCAGCCAGTGTGTGTGCATACGGTATGTAACTGTGTGCACCTGAGTCTCAGTCAGTGTGTGTGTGCATACGGTATGTAACTGTGTGCACCTGAGTCTCAGTCAGTGTGTGTGCATACGGTATATAACTGTGTGCACCTGAGTCTCAGTCAGTGTGTGTGTGCATACGGTATGTAACTGTGTGCACCTGAGACTCAGTCAGTGTGTGTGCATACGGTATATAACTGTGTGCACCTGAGTCTCAGTCAGTGTGTGTGCATACGGTATGTAACTGTGTGCACCTGAGTCTCAGTCAGTGTGTGCATACGGTATGTAACTGTGTGCCCCTGAGACCGAGTCAGTGTGTGTGTGCATACGGTATGTTACTGTGTGCACCTGAGACTCAGTCAGTGTGTGTGCATACGGTATGTAACTGTGTGCATCTGAGACTCAGTCAGTGTGTGTGCATACGGTATGTAACTGTGTGCTTCTGAGACTCAGTAAGTGTGTGTGCATACGGTATGTAACTGTGTGCACCTGAGTCTCAGTCAGTGTGTGTGCATACGGTATGTAACTGTGTGCACCTGAGTCTCAGTCAGTGTGTGTGTGCATACGGTATGTAACTGTGTGCACCTGAGACTCAGTCAGTGTGTGTGCATACGGTATATAACTGTGTGCACCTGAGTCTCAGTCAGTGTATGTGCATACGGTATGTAACTGTGTGCACCTGAGTCTCAGTCAGTGTGTGCATACGGTATGTAACTGTGTGCACCTGAGTCTCAGTCAGTGTGTGCATACGGTATGTAACTGTGTGCCCCTGAGACCGAGTCAGTGTGTGTGTGCATACGGTATGTTACTGTGTGCACCTGAGACTCAGTCAGTGTGTGTGCATACGGTATGTAACTGTGTGCCCCTGAGACCGAGTCAGTGTGTGTGTGCATACGGTATGTAACTGTGTGCACCTGAGACTCAGTCAGTGTGTGTGCATACGGTATGTAACTGTGTGCTTCTGAGACTCAGTCAGTGTGTGTGCATACGGTATGTAACTGTGTGCACCTGAGACTCAGTCAGTGTGTGTGCATACGGTATGTAACTGTGTGCCCCTGAGACCGAGTCAGTGTGTGTGTGCATACGGTATGTAACTGTGTGCATCTGAGACCGAGTCAGTGTGTGTGTGCATACGGTATGTAACTGTGTGCATCTGAGACCGAGTCAATGTGTGTGTGTGTGTGTGTGTGTGTCCTATAGAGATTTGCAAATATTTTGCCCAAGCTTGCAAAACCACGCAAAATGCGAGTTTCTCAAAGAGAAAAATATACACAATTCGCCAGCAGTTTGCCAAGCCAATTCCAAACCCAGAAACATGACTTGTGCTGGCTTTTCCTCTCCAGAGAAAATGCATATATTTCAGGGTCTGGAGGTTGATTCAATATAGATTCTCTGGCAAAAATGACTAATTTCACTTAAAAATGTAAACGTTTGAATGAAACAGTCAAATTTCGCCCGAACTTTCTTGGCTAAAAAGCAACCGTTTTGCTAATGTTTATTCTGTTTATATTGTTGTAAAAATACACAGTTGAACTGCATTTTACATTTGATAAAAAAACATTGGTGAACTGAATTTTGTCAACTTCCCACATCTCTCTTCACTCTGTGAATGTATATATGTATATCTTTATTTATATAGCACCATCTATGTACAACGTGCTTCCCAGCAGTCATACACGACATAATATACCACATGATGGGAATAAGCGCTTGAGACGTAAAAGTAACAATAGGAAAAAGGAGTCCCTGCCCCGAAGAGCTTACAATCTAAGTGAATGTCACTGGGTGTCTGTAACTTTAAGCTTGTGTGTCTAGGTCACTGTCATTGAATGTCTGTCAACCTTTCTCTCTGTGTTTGTACCTGTGTCCGTCACCATTTTAGTGTCTCTCGTAGCCTTATCGAGCCCTGTTACACAATGCTTTGACTAGCTGATTTCTTTTGTTGCATCCTAATGCCTCAGCTCATCATTATAGAGATTTGACAGACTTACAACACCAAATAAATGAACAGAGTGCGATAAGAGTGAATTGGACTTTTGTTTAAAAAAAAAAAAAGGGAGTCGTAAAAAGCAAGCAGTGAGCAAAATAATGATGGGTAGAGGAGAGACGTAAGGGACCAGGAAGAAGGGTGAGCAACAGAACAGACGTTGGAGACCAGATTGCCGAAACAAGACAACTGTGACAATGAAGTGGAGAAGAACCAAACAGCAGGGGTGGATGCAGTGGTAAACACAAACAGAACAGCAACGTTCTGACACAAGCCAAAGCATGAGCTTAGCACATTTCCCTTCCTCGACTTATGTTGGAAGTTTACTTTGTACAGTATCTCTGCCGAACTTGAAGTTGTTTCCTTTTTTATTATTATTAGTGACACGGAGCTGAAGACACAGTCGCCATGAATCTCATTGCCAGAAGGAGGGGGAGACAAGGTTAGCTGGCGGAAAAGGACAGATGAGCTCGACTTGAAGACAAGGTGGGATAAACCCCCTGTATGTGCTGTGTATTAAAAAGGAGCTTCCGAAGGAGTCAAAGACTATTGCAGAACTGCTACAGTCCTCTCCACATTTAGTGTCAGGGCGCAGCGAGGCACTGGGCTATTTTTAGCGGGCAGAGAGACCATCTGGCTGTGTTCGTGTGGATCCTGATGCACCTCATGCTTGGTTAATATCCGACCTGCTGGCTCAAGCTATTTCACTGCTTCTCTGTCTTGCTAAGAATATCTTTCCTCCTGTGTTGAATGGTGTAGCTCTGAGGCACTAATGAATCATTCTGATCTTCCCCCAAAAGAATCCATATTGAAAGCAATGGTAGTTTTTTTTCCCCCTTTAATTAATTTGGTGCTATTCATTTGCATTTTTACCCCTGTTTTGCAGCCATGAGACATTGATAAATAACGCCATGTAGGTTTTAGATCCTGTATAAATGTCTCTCTGGTGCAATTCTGGGACACAAAAATGACACTGATACAATTTTGGGAGTAAAAAAAACTGCATCAATTCAATCAGAATTATACAAAAAACAAAGTTGATATTGTACTTGACCCCAAAATAACCCATTGAAAGCAATGGGGTATTTTGATAAATGTACGGGGTAATGAATACAGAGCCTTGCGGGACACCGCAGGTGATATCCAATGGGTTGGAGGTAGAGCCTGAAATAGACACATGTTGGGGTCTACCTTATAGGTAGGAATGAAACCAATTTAAAGCATGCTTCACTTTTCCAGAGCACTGGAGTTTGTTAAGCAAGATAACATAATGAACAGTATCAAAAGCCTTTGCAAAATCTAGGAATATTGCACTAGTATGTTGTCCCAATTCCATTCCACACTGGATCTCATTACAAACTTTTAGGAGGGTAGTTACTGTGGAGTGTTTGGGGTGAAAGCCAGATTGGAATTGGCTAGGGAAATTTGTCTTTGTATATGTAACAGGGTATGTCCCATAGTATCTCGCTTTCCCCTGCTTTATCTGTTATGTAAGCCCTGGTAGCTACAGGCAGTAACAGGTTAAGATCTGTGGGCTCTTGACCCCCCTTATGCCCCTCTTGTGAGTGATGGAAGTAAGGTGGTGGTGACTCATGGCCTGTGTAAGCCTATCAGGGATAGGTACAGTCCATGAGCCTGCCCCTTCCAGAGTCTTCCAGGAGGGTGTGGAAAGTTAGCCTCAGTCTACCTCCTGCTCCAGTGAAGAGAAGAAAGAGAGCTATGAGTCTCTCCCATGGCAGGGATGAGCATGCTCACCCTAAGTCCTTTGACTGAGGGAACATCAGGCTCAGCCACCAAGGCCTGTATGACCAGGGCCTGCATCATCTAGAAGTCTGGGACTTCCAAGACCTTGCACCACTGCATGGATAACTGCAGTGGCTGCTACCATGCATACCAATAAAGACCCTTGTTCACCATACACTCCTGTCTGAGTATCAGTCCTTGGGCAGGAGGGAGAAAAATGCAGTAGTGGGGACTGACTTCCGGACACCCTGGGACCCACTACGGATGGAGGCGCTGACACCAGAGAAAGAACTACAGAGAACAAGAACCTAAGCCTGTCCCAGTCTCTACTCCATCGTAGACAGCTCAGTATCTCCTGCTCCAAACACGTATTGCACCCAACACACATAGCATAGGCTGTGCAATCTCCCAATCTCCAACAGGGAGGGGGGGGGGGCAGTGCTACATATAGTAGTCGCTTAATTGGGAGTGAACACATTTTCCCCTGACTTTGGATAGTATTGAGAGAAGAGAAAGTGGCCTGTAGTTTGAGAGAGTATTTTTGTCCTCACTTTGAAGATTGGGACAACTCTGGCAGTTTTCCAGGTCTTAGGGATGTGACCTGCAGACAGAATAGAGTTGAATAGGGAAGCAATCAGTTTGGCAATGTCTGGGGCACCAACTCTTAGGAACTTAGATTGCAGTAAGTCAGGTCCTCATTGGCTGCTTAGTTTTAGTTTGTGGAGCACTTGCGTAATCTCCTCTTCAGATACTGGAACAAATGTAACTGTTTCTATTAACACTCTGAAAATAGTAATAGAGGCAAGATACAAATAAATCGTTGTTGCTGGGAAAATGCTTTGATACATCTCCCCTGGTGTTATTAATAACCCCATACACGCGAAAAAGGCTTCAAACGGCGCCTCTACCTGAACAAACCAGCTTCAACTTCCTTACATTTTATCAATTCATATTCCCATTGTCTGCAGTCTTCTGTGCCGAATATGTTTCCATAATCCATACAGTATGTACCCCGCCCGACACTGTCCAGCTCCGCCGTTGAGCTGTTTATCCGATCTAATGCCATAAAATGCGTAATTAATTTCTAAACGGTTCTGTTGAGCCGTGCAATTTGTCAAGTCGAGTTGTTAATAGAATTAAGCTTTTTATCAGTGATTAGGAAAAGAAGGTATAAAAAAAAAAAATTAATTACGGAGTTGTATACCTTCTTGGTTCAAAGCCAGGTTTTGGATTAAATGTTTGATAAAGGTTTTCCCCCCAACGCATATTAAAGTCTTTAGTAAAAGGTGTTTACTGTGTTATTTTTAACAACTTTCTGCATATTTGCTTGGTACTGTACGCTGTGGAGTGAGGGGGTGTAAGCCAGCGAATACGGTGCTTTGTTAGTGTATGATAGAATAAAATTAATGTGTTGAATATTGGTGAGTCATGCGTTGGCAAAAGAAATTGACAAGTGTTTTCATTCTCTTTTGTCTTCCAAATCCAGCGGGAGAAACAGGAGAGCTTCAACCCCAAATTATAAGCAGAGAACAACAGATCTAAGTGTAGTGATAAACAAATGTGGGATTTCCTAGGAATATCTTGGCTCCTACAGGTATGTCTTGCCTACTCACAGCATATACAAAGCTCAGGCAATCTTTACTCAGATGTGGGGGTTGAGTAGTTGGTACCTCAAATGCATGAAGAAGAGAGGGACCATTGTGCAGATCGAAATAATAAGAACTTTATATTTAAAAGACTATAAAAAACACACTCACATTCCGTGCAATTTTAAAAGGCGTGTAACACTTATTATGGTGTTTTAACGACTGTGACTAGCTCACCGCCACCGTCTGTTTTGGGTATGGGGACTGGGAACCACAAATGGAGCCTGTGGATGGTTGTAGTAATTGGCAAATGTATTTAATTCGCTTTGAAAAAAAATTAGAAAATGTTCAAATATTTAAAGGAGCTTTCAGGTTAATGTAAGCGACATTTTGCCATACAACCAATATTCACAGTTTGTTTTTTTTGCAGAGAAAACGCTGCGCTGCTATTGTATGCTTTTTGATTTATTTATGAAATTTTTTTTCACATTTTTCGAATATGGGCAAAGTTTTTTTTTTTTTTCACATTTCTTGAAAAAATGTTCTTTAAAAAAAAAAAAACATTTGTGGCAGTTTATTTTCAAACTGCAGTAATTCTGTGAATATTAAAAAATGCAAAAGTTTGGCGTTTTCGCTGCGAATTTGAACTTTGGCATAAAATGGTACCATTTCTAGGGAAGATTTGTTAACGCGTCATATCGTCGCGCCAACTAGGAAGCAGAAAAGAGAGGATATTTAACTTGTCGTAAAAGGAACAAAGGGGGGAACATGAAGGAACTAAACTGCCTCGTCTCAATTTACAATGTTTGCAAATATTTCCAAGACATCTCTCAAAACAGATATAAAAATACCAGGTGTGTTTCTGTTTTCAAAAGTATTCATCAGAACATATGGAATCCATTCATTGTTTTAATGGGGGACTGCAGCTATAATTTACAGAAAGTCACAGCCTTTGAAAAGGGGGGATAGAGATACTAGGAAGAATATTTTTATAAATCAAAGGACACGTTTGGGGACCTGTAGGTCTTCCTCCCCGACTTCTCACTTCTACCTTATCCCATTTGGTGATGGAGAAGCCAGCAGCATATTCCTCAATCCCAAGGTTTCAAACACAGTATACAGCGGAACTCTGTGTGATCATTTGCATGTCATTTCCCAGAATCCCTGGCTGCAGTGGAATCGTTGTATGCTAATGTAATGGGTAAAAGCAGCGTTGGACATCTCTGAGATGTGAATGTGCTTGTGTAACCCTCCCTGCCCAGCTTCTAGGGAGATTACATTGTTGTGTTATGTATGGCTACTCCGCATGGGTTATCACATGGGGACCGCACATCACACTTTATACAATGTTGTAATGTTTCTTTATTAATTATTGATGCTTTATGTGCTTCCATGAATGCCCACTCTCAACACACAGAGGATTAACTGTTCTGAGACTGGGTACCCCTCTTGTGTTCGATATACCCCTCTGTATTATCCTAGTAATGCTAGTCCCACATTGGGACTATAACGGGTCCTGTACAAGTGACGCATACACCTTTTGTCGGTGCGGGAACTGCCACTTCCCTGCTGCCGGAGAGGACTGTTAATGCAGATCCGTGGTTAGAGACGATCCGCCGGCACCCAGGATCCCTTGTTACTGAGACCCTCCGGGGCGTGCCATTTGCATACTTCAAAGCTTATTGTGGACTTCCTTAATCTTCTTCTGGGATCCTGACTTAAAGGGTGCTATCCCTTTCTATAACATAATACACAGGGGCGTCTGGTCTACGCTATTACTTTACAAACATTACTTATCCACTCTCCCCGAGGCTGCTCTTATCTTGTCCTCCTGGAACCTACCTTCTCAAACGTTCCCCTCCCCTTATATATTCGACACTTTTTTTACCCACAATAACATATATAATGTGCGGTTAAATACAGCATTAAAACAAGTAATTATTTATATTATCTGTTATTTATTTGATTACCACATGTATTACTACCGTGAAGCGCTATGTACATTAATGGCGCTATATAAATAAAAACATACAATACAATACAAGTATGATCTGTTTCTTTACCAAGCAATTAAAAGAGAATATAGGCATGAAAATAAATCATGAGCGGTGGGTTAAAGGTTAGGAGGTCTAGGCTCATCAAGAAGGGGAATGGGTGTTGTTTAAGCCGTGGCTATATGGACTAATTGTCCTTTGGGGGGCGAGATGGTGGTACTTCCTCTTAACTTGCTTAACCAAGGTGGTTGTTCCTTCCACCCATCCATGGGAAAGGGGTAAGGTTTAGTCACAGTGTTTTTCTTGTTGTAGCTTACAAGATTTAATGAGGTGTTGCCAGGCTGGGATCAGGGGTTTCGGACAGTTTAATGCCTTAGTAAATTGGGGGTGCTAACATCATGTTGAGCATGTCCACAGAAGGTGGGAATGTATCATGTTTGCAGAGCTGGTTATTCGGCCAGCAAGGGCATCACGATTCACGGCATGTGCAGGTCAAGACAAAGCAATGAGCAGGCCGGCACGGTTCTGGTTGTTATGCGGTTATTTTAGTTGGTATGCTAAACAAAGCTGTGAGATTTAAACACCAATTTGGTGGTGTCTACAGTATATGTTGGTTTGGAAATGGGTCATGCACTCACATCTTACACAGTTTTCCTTAACCTAAATCCCAATGTATTTAAGGGACATCCAGTCCTGTTGCATCAAGCAGTTTGTTCAGCCTATCCCGAGTTAAGTAAGTACAGAGCCACCAAACCCCCATCAGTGACTCGTATTATCCAATAAGGTAATGGTTGGTAAGAAAGGAGACGTACACACACACACACACACACACACACACACACACACACACACACACACACACACACACACACACACGCGCACACGCGTTATTTCCCAAGGACTGAGTTCCAACATCTCGGCATAATGTAGTATAGAATGATTAGGAATGGTCGGAATACTGCCTGCGAGTGGCTCTTTTCTGCCACATTTTCTCAATATGATAATTCCTTCTAGAGTAATAGAAATTATATTTTTATTGTTAGGGTTTTGGTGCCTTTATCCCATCAAAAATACCACTGGATACATTCTGTAAATAGCTGGGAATCTTTGCCTTGCGAATGTGCATGTACTTAGTACATCATTTAACACACCCTTGACTTATGTGTACCCTATGTGTATGTATGAGTAAGGTTGCTGAGATAGTATGATCATTTATGCCTAACCTCATTTCTGCTTGTGGGATAGAGCAAATACACCCGGTATTTATCAGCGCTCTGTGAATTACCCTGACAACCAGAAATTAACTTAGTAAAAGTTTGCACACACCTTGCAGGGTGTCAGCAAGTTAATAAGAGAATCACGTGGCCTTTTAACATCGAGACATCGTTAATCTTTTTAATCTTCAGAGGGGATCTGCAGCAACATGTAATTAATTTTGATTTGCGGGCAAGGAAACTTCAATCCTCTGGGGAAGACACCTACAAAGATGGCCTTGAGAAAGTGTGTATTCGCTTTGCTTTCAGGGCAGGTATGTCTGACATTGCCACTGTGTCTTTCTTATTCACTTTGGGGAGTAACTTTTCTCTAACAATGTTTATCTTCAGTTTAAATAACATTTCACCGTTACAACACTGCACAGTCTCTCCACCAGCTCACCGTGATTCCTTATAAAGCGGCATTCCCCCCAGAAGCCTGTATAATTGTACTCATAAAATGTTAGTATCCTGTCCCCTGAGCATGCCCTGCTCTTAAATAAAAAAAGGTTTAATAGTGTTACAAATCTTTATTTTCTTTATCTGTAGTTTCTGATGTTACAATGGTAACCTTTACACCAGGGGTGCTGAACTCCAGTCTGCAAGACCCCCCCCCCCCCCCAACATGTCAAGTTTTAAGGATATCACTGCTTCAGCACAGGTGGCTCAGTCTTTGACTGTGCTGAAGCTGAGATATCCATAATTAAAACCTGACCTGTTGGGGGTGTCTTGAGGACTGGAGTTGAGCACCACTGCTTTAGAGCACTAGGGGGAGCTCCATTTTAACCCCCCAGACACTTAATATGTCAAACTCCTGCAAAGAGCATCAGATGGAAAAAAAAACCCCACCAAAACGCGTTGGAAAGGGCAATAAGAGAAATAAAATAAATAATGTTTCTCAGCACAGACTGCTATCTTACCCTGTCCAGTGACCTTGTGACCCTCCAGGTACTGTATGTCACTGGCAGTGGCCGTTATTCGAACATTTACCTGGGTATTTTTTGCGTTGTACCGCGCGTAGGTTGCGATATATTCACAAGTTTGCCGCTGCAGACATAATGGCCCATCGGAGTAACACAGCGGGGGTCCCTGCTGTGTGAATCCTACCGGGGTCTGCCTGTCTGTAATAGACGCGCAGGGCTGAATCAGTCACTCTAACTGCGCGCCTCTCACAGGCGATCACGGGGTTTTATTTAATTTGAAACATTACAGTAATGTAGCACGGGGACTCCAGAGCTGAACCGCGTTGACTTGAGATCCGGGGACCCCCTGCTTCCCGAGCTGTTATGGTGTGGCGGTATCTCCTCTGCATAAATCCATTTTGAGATTTGTTCGAATAACGGCCGCTGCATCAGTACACTGTATGCTCATTTCTACTAAGTGATCCAGAAGTGATCACGTGCACGTGCCAAGGATCCAGAAGTGATCACGTGCACGTGCCAAGGATCCAGAAGTGATCACGTGCACGTGCCAGGGATCCAGAAGTGATCACATGCAAGTGCCAGGGATCCAGTGACACTATTTAAAAAAAAAAACCTTTTTCCTGTTTGTCATTACATTTCATTTAAAAAGCAGCCAAAGGCCGCCACAGAGTGCTCACGTGACAGCCTCTGCCGTCTATTCTTACTTACATCACCAGGCATCACAGATATGTTTCCCATGCACACTTCAAAGGGGATTGTTAGAGACACTGCACCTTAGGCCAGGTCCCCACTGGCTACTGCAGCGCTCGCTATGGCGGGCGCTGCGGGGACAAGAGCCTCCTCTCAATGGGGCCGGGGCCGCTGCGAGGGGGGGGCCGGGGCCGCTGCGAGGCGATTTTTTTAGGCTCACATTAAAATTGTGATTAGTAGTAGTGACGAAGCGCTAGGCCACGCCCTCCGGCGGTTCAGCCAATGAGGGCGAACCTGCCGGGTGATGTCATGGCCGCAACCCCGTAACTCCCCAGTCACGCCCCTCCTCTGTCTTTCCCCCTGCAGCTCTCTGCAGACCGGGGAATTCGGCGGCACGCACCGCCATCCTCGCAGGCGCTGGGGCCGAAGCCTTACTGAGCTTCTCTGATAAAGCAATTTGAGGGCCTGTGATGTCACAAAGTGGGAGGGGCTGAACCGCCATGTCAACTTTGGGATATCTTTTTTAGGAATGTGAAACACAGTTTTACAACTCAGTGAGCAGGGAAAAAACTCGAGGAACAAAGCGAGCCACCTTATTGTACAGTGGGGTAATAACATCTTTAAGAAATAACAGGTGGGAACTGCACTTTTAACACTTTAAGGGGTCTATTTACAGATGTAGCGAGCCTCAAAAGTGTGCTAAGCTCTAGCACAGTTTAACCAAATTAAAATCAGGCATGCTAAAAGTTAGCACCCTTTTGTGGATCTGGGCCTCCGTGTTCTCGCTGCTGGTTGGGACCTGCAGTCCGGATCCCGCCACTTCCCCCGGCAGCGAGACATTCTCTGTGACTGGTCCCATTCTTCTGGGGACAGCAAGTCTGGCTACATCTGTCCGAGTGTCTCCTGGGTTCCAAACTTGGGCAAAACCAGTGCAAGAATACAGCACCATGTTAATCAAGGAAAATGAATCCTATTGAAAGAGATTGGAGGTTTTTCCTTTGATACAGTCCTTTTCCACGGGTTTCGCCTCGATTTTGCAGCTGGGAGACTTCAGTGAGAAACTCCCAATAGGACCAGTGCTTCAGTGAATTTAGCAGTCTGTCCTCTAATGCTGTTTCTCTGTTTGTATCGCCTACTCATAACATTCAGTGAGCAAAGTGGGCATACCAGTGTATAAGAAACATTTCATTTCACTCCTCTATCCTTACTTTATACATGCAACTACTGTACAAAATGTCCCGGTTATCCTAAGCCAGGGGTGTCCAACTCCAGTCCTCAAGGGGCACCAACAGGTCAAGTGTTAAGGTTATCCCTGCTTCAGCACAGGTGGCTCAATCAAGATATTCTTAAAGATCCACCCGGATTATATCCAATGGTGGATTTGGTTTGATGCACACAAATCTTCTTTTAGTGTCCAACCCGCAGGTGGATTTAGTTTGGTGGGGGGTGGGGTGGACTGATTTGGTCAAAGACTAAGCCACCTGTGCTGAAGCAGGGATATACTGCAAACCTCACCCGTTGGTGGCCCTTGAGGACTGGAGTTAGCCACCCCTGGCCTGATAGTTCCCATTTTAACAGGTCTGTGAAAAAGCATAAACAGGTGGAAAATATGTATGTCTCGTTAAACTCCCCCAAACTCCATATTCTTTAAATTAACTATAACAAATTCAATTTTTAGAGCTACCCCTTACACTTTCCCTAAAATATTACTGACTCGTGCCCTTATCCCAGCTGATGCCTGAGAAATGCTGCCCCTAGATTTACACACGCGGACCTCACGTGAAAGATATTTTACATTTCTTCTGCGGTTTTTGGTTAGTCACTTTAATATCCCTTAGGCTGCGTCCGTAGGACAGGCCGCACTGAGCAGTGCGGACGCTCCGCGATGAGCCCCGTCATCCTCAATGAGGATGTCTTGAGAGGGGGCTCCCGCGAGCGTCCGCAGGCGTGCTGAGGCGCAGGGATTTTCAGCCGACAGCAGAACCTGTTTCTGAGCGCGCTGTCGGCTGAAAACCTCCAATCAGAGAGAAGCAGCGTCAACGTCACGGCGCCGTGATGTCAGCGCCGTGACGTTGACGTCGGCGCTTCACGGGCTATTGGCCAAGTGACGTCAGTGCCTCGCCTCCCCCGCCTCCCAATTGCGCACGCTGGCTCATCTGCTAGTTCATGCAATTGCTCCTGATTGCGCAGACGAGCCTCAGCGTCAGCGCGGAGGAGCCCGGCTCCCCCCTCTATGGACGCAGCCTTATAATACTTCTACATTCACATGGATCTCCCATTATCTTAAGATCTCTGCATAAGATACAGTGCTCCGTGACTTCTAGGGATATCCATAACACTCAGGAATGTGGCCTGAGATTGATCTATTACTGCTGCGACACACTTTATTCGAGCAAATACCCAGTATGTACCTGGCAGATACCTGGAATGCGCCGCTCCTCACCTCTGACAAGCCCCGTTGCGTTTGCCTTCCCAGCCTGGGTTCATGCCTGGCTGACGGGCGGCTGATCTGTTAAATGATAATGATTAGGATTTAATAGGCTGCAATGCTTCGCGTGTCTACCAGATGGCATAAATTCATGAATTGTAATGCAGTATATATATATACTGTGCAGTATTGCAGCCAGCGGGAATAAAATGCTTCAATCCCTGCCTGGAAAATAACTCAATGCACTTGGGCAGAAAACAGTCACAAACCTCAATACACCCGGGTATACCCGAATTCGTGGGACTAGCCGAGCTCGAATAAAGTGTGTCGCCAGTGTATGCCTTTTTGTAAACTAGCTAAATGAAGCTCCGACACCACCTCCCTGGTCGTCTCTTCTGCCATTGGCTTTACCTTCACTGCCCATGCTACTCCACCTAACATGTGCACACTAAAGTCTCTGTGTGCGACTCACATGAAGTGGTTAAAAGATTTCAGAACAGATTAGCTTTAGTGTTTTTTCTCACATAAAATCTAAGACACCCTCGTTTTGATTTATACGGCACATTAATTCCCCACAGTATGACAAAAGTCTTATGGGATCTCTATATATGTCCATGTTTCCATACACGATGCATGATTAATAGTCTGCCTTTAAATGCTGTTAACAGTGGGCGACTACAAATTAAACAGGTTTTAAAGATGTCACTGTTTAACTCTTGAGTTACTGAGTGACAATGTGAGCAGGCCTCTCTGGACCTCAAGGGAGTTATATTTAAAAAGTAGTAGACAGTGTAGTTTTTTTGCACTAATTCCATAATTCTGCTTTGATTCGCTGAACGCTATGCCTGGGATCTGTGTGGGATCTGTGGGGATCTGTGTGGGCAGCTAATGGGTCCTCAACAGAATAAGATAAAAATGTATATTCTCAATTTCTAATATGTCGTTTTGCTTATAGCTTGACATTGTGTGTGTGTGTGTGTGTGTGTGTGTGTGTATATCTTATACTATATTAGTGAAAGCACTGTATGCCTGCCTGCCTGCCTGCCTGGATGTCCGGTGTCCCTAGGGGAAATCTCATTGGTCCCTTGGCCCGCCCCCGCACACCTCTCATTGGCCTGAGGCGGAGTGACGGGCCAAAGGACACACAGGGACACACACACACACACACACACACACACAGGGACACACACACACACACACACACACAGGGACACACACACACAGGGACACACACGGACACGGACGGGGACACACACACACACACACACACACAGGGACACACACACAAAGGGACACACACACACACAGGGACACACACACACACAATCCCCTCCCGGTGCCCCTCACTCTCCCCCGTCAGCTGGACCGCACCTCAACTTCCACCCCCCCCCCACACATTCCTTCAGCTCCCCCCCCCAACACATTCCTTCAGCTCCCCCCTCATCCCTCCATACACACACACACACACACACTATATATATATCTCTATACATAAATATATATATATATATATAATATATATATATATATATATATATATCTATATATATATACATACACATTCACAGAGACACACACACACAGAGACCACACACACACACACACACACACACACACACACACACACACACATATGTAGACAGACACACACACACACACACATGTAGACAGGCACACACACACGTACACAGACACAGACACACACACATATAGACACACACACACGTAGACACACACACACACCTATACATATACACACCTATACAGACACACGTATACACACGTATACACACACACACACACGTATACACACACACACACACGTATACACACACGTATACACACAGACACACGTATACACACAGACACACGTATACACACAGACACACATATACACAAAGACACACGTAGACACACAGACACACAGACACACGTAGACACACAGACACACGTATACACACACACACAACTGGCATTCTCGGCTCCCCGCCATTCCCAGCCCCCATCAACACCATCAGCACCCACACATCGGCACCTTTGCACCTCCCCCATCGGCACACCCACATCCGCACCCCCACATCAGCACCAAACCCTCCCAAATCAGCACCCCGAAACAATCACATCAGTACAGCCACAGCAGCACTACCACCGCACATGGGCCGCGTGGACCACTCCTCACCCAAATGCCACACCCACACCACAAACATCCCGGGCAACGCCGGGGCTCTCAGCTAGTATGTATATATATTTGCATACCCAGTTAAAATCAACCCCACACTGATGAGACCCATTAAGGTCGAAACAGCTGTCTGTGGGTGGTTTTCTGGGTATGCACCTTAACCCTGGCTGTGCTCAAAGCTGTGACCATGCAGCAAGCTTAAGCCTATAGGGAACCATGTTAAAAATGGTTTTTGAGGCAAAAAGTGACACTGTGTGCTCATTTGCATGTCATTTCCCAGAATCCCTTGCTGCAGTGGAAGTGCTGTATGCTGGGTGATGATGGGGAAAGGCGGGGTTGCAGACCTGCCTAAGACATGCAGATGAGATACAGTTGTATTTGCATATATATATATAGTGCAGAATAAATGAGTTATTCAGTATTAGGTGATACCTTTTTTATTGGACTAACAATTTATGTCACAGGACAAGCTTTCAAGAGTTATCCTCTCTTCTTCAGGTCAAGCAATACTGATATACAAAGGTTTTAATGGCTAAAACAGTGTAGAGAGAGGGGAAAAAAACAGCCGATATTTACTGTATATAAGGTAGGGTGTTAAATGTGTTTGAAGCCAGGGAACGGTGTCAAAGAAAGGTGGGGAGGGGTAGGTATACAGGGGGGGGGGAGAGAGAAAGTGTGAATATTAATAGAGGCAAGCAGGATAATTACAAGCAATTTTGATAGGGTGTGAGAAAACCCATGTCCGCATTAAGTCCTTTGGTTTTGGTGTCAAAGAGTCTTATCATTCTGAGTTCAAATGTTTTGGGTGCTTTTAAACATTCCATTGAGGATTTTGATTTTTAGATCATTTATGGAATGATCTGGTTGTGAGAAGTGATGTCCCACAGGTGAGCAGTATCTTCCTTCTTCGTGATGGAGTATGGAGTGTCTGTGCATATTCATTCTTCCTTGTAGTTTTTGGCTGGTTTCCCCAATGTAGCAACCTTGGTCACATTTGTTGCATTGAATCATATACACTATATTCCTGGATGTGCAGCTGTATGATCCTTTAACATTGAATGTTCTATGGTTGTGACTGGCTGTGGGATCTTGGCAAATATGTTTGCAGAGTTTGCAGCGTGTGTTGCTGCACGGTTTTGTGCCATTATCCATGTCTTTAAAATCGTTGTGAAGTTTTCTGCTGACTAATTTTTGTTTGAGGTTTGGTGGTTGCCGGAATGCAAGAATGGGAGGTTTGGGAAAGATTTCTTTTAATGTCGCATCCTCTGCCAGCATGGGCTGCAGATCTTTGATTATTTTTCGTATACCCTCTAGGGTAGGGTTGTTTGTGGTCACTAGTGGTATGCGTGTGGTAGGTTCTTTCTGTCTGTATTGTAGCAGGTTTTCTCGTGGGGCTTTTATTGCAGATGTAATAGTTTTGGCAATGGTCTTTGGTTTGTGTCTGAACGATTCAGTCAGGGTTGTGAGATGCCTGTTTCTGTCTTCAGTGTCAGAGCATATGCGGTGGTATCTTATAGCCTGGCTGTGTATGATACCTTGTTTTGTATGAGTGGGATGGAAGCTGGAGTTGTGGAGGTAACTGCATCTGTCAGTTGGTTTCTTGTATACAGATGTGTGTAGTTTGCCATCTTTCAGTGTAACTGTAGTATCTAGAAAGTTTACTAGGTTTGCCAAATAATCCATTTTGAGTTTAATTGATGGATGGAATGAGTTCAGGGACTCGTGGAATTGTTTTAGGTTTTCTTCACCCTCTGTCCATATTATAAACAGGTCATCAATGTATCTGTAGTATTAGTAGGGTTTGTGGAGGCATGTAGTTAGGAATCTTTGTTCAAGATTTGCCATGAAAAGATTGGCATATTGCGGTGCCATATATATATAACAATGAAAAGAAAAAGAAAAGCGTCCCAACTCAGCACTCAAGTATACTCAGAACAAATATCAAAGAAAATTATGATTTATTTAACAGCACAAATAATCAAACATAAAATACAACATATATTAAAACAAACCCTGACATCCTCCTGTGATAGAACATGTATCAGACAGGGGAAATCCCCTATGAATATACTAATGGACCCCTAATACCCAAGGCAAGGGGAAAAAAGCCTATAAGCATAAAATATATGTAGAACAAGGGGTTAACAATAACCCCTTGAACCTACAAGGCCGGTCTGTTGCAGGCAGTTTGTTGTAATATATATATATACCAATAGACACAACACTTTACAAAGGAGGTAATACATTAAAGCAAACATAAAACTTAGACAATAGGAAAGGAAATCCCTGCCCTTATAATCTAAGTGGAGCTTAATTAATTAATAAATAAATATATATATATACACACACACACATAATAAAAAGATCACCTGTGAGCACATTTCCATGTCTTAGACAGGTCTGCTACCCTGCCTTTCAACTTCATCACCTAGCATACAGTGCTTCCACTGCAGCAAGGGATTCTGGGAAATGACATGCAAATGAGCACACAGTGCCACCTTTTGCCGGAAATCCATTTTTACATGGAACCAAACAATCAAACAATGGCGATCCAAATTTAGTGATAACCCCTTCCGTGCATATGTACTCATTGGTGGAAGTGGCAAAAAACCTTTAAAGTAGATAACACAGTTTTGGAAGGCCAATGCCAATAGCAAACTCACAGTTATGATGTTACAGATATTATATCAATGCCATAATGGAGCAATCCCCTCCCCCATTTATATTTAACCTTACCTGAATGTGGGGTCCCCTCTGGACCCCTAACCTCCAGGGATACCCCAGTTCCCAAAATATTTGTAGTTTTATTGGGCCGGTCTTGAGGAAAAAATGGCAAAATATGGCAGTGGGGGTCACACACACAAAGTCTCAATGTCATAACCCGCCGCTCCGAAACCAGGGTGTCCCCGGACATCAGGGGACCATAGTTCATAGCCAAAAGACCCACCAGTTCACATAAGCAGGCAGCATGGGCTGCTGCTTTAACCACAGAAATACTAATTATAAAGTAATTTCCTGTACAAATACAGGTTTCTGAATAATAAAATATTGGTACTCCGTGTTTCCTGGTATCCTCACACCTTAATCACTAATACACGGTACTGTCCAGTACTCCCAGGGCCATAGCAAACGCTCCTTAATTGTGTATCCACACTAATGCTGAGCTTCTTTTTTTTTTAAAACTAACATAGGGTTGTTTGTAGGGAAGAGTGGAGGTCGATCAATGATTCATGATCCTATTACGAAGCTATTTTTGCAAAGATTAAAGGATTTACTAGGAAAGCATGCGCTGGTTGTCTTGATGGAAGTGTGTTGTATGAATGGACTATATCAGCTCTGTCCCGAGAACTAACATTACGATCTATCTAATCTTTTCAGTAGATCACTTGCTATTCAAATATGTGTTCCTTCAAAGGAAAATAAAGGTTTATATGCATTACTACATCAGCTGTTACCTGCACTTACAGAATTACAGTCACTGGGGGTAATATGCCTGCAAGTACTTAATGGAGTGTATATGTAGTGACTGCACTTTATTAGTAAGTAACATGGACACATACAGTAGTAGTATAGGTACAAGAAAATATGCCAATCAAGTAAACCTAAGCTTGTCTAACTAGGTGAGCTACTCGTCCTATATTTATCATTATGTTAAGTTATGTTTTTTAAAGTCCATCAGCTCTGCAGCGCTGATTTAACAAACGTACCCTAATTATCTCTTCAAACCATTATTTTCCAGTATATTGTATGTCTAAGGAATACGTATGTCTAATGTTATGTGACATGGTTGGTCTACTCTGCCTGTCTCTTCCCCCGTCACATAAGCCCTAAGCAGTCTAGGCAGTGATAGGTCATCCTGTGGGCTTTTGACCCCCCCTCATGCTCCTCTCTGAGTGACAGAAGTCTGGTGGTGACTCATGGCCTGTATATAGCCTATCAGGTATAGGTACAGACCTTGAGCCCTTCCCATCTGGTTCCTCAGAGAGGCAGTGCCAAATTTAGGTAGTCTGTTCTCCTCCTTCTTTAGGAGACGGTAGGAGCTTCTTCTCCTGGCTGGGAGTGAGAAAGGCCATGAAGCCCTCATGGTTGACTGGGTCTGTAAGATCTGATGCTCCAGATGCATGAGCAAGAACCATCCACAGGCCTGGATCCTCTAAGCCCTTGCATCCGTTCTATGAGAAAGAACTGCAGTGACTGCAAGAAACCATCCCATTTATATACTCCTGCCTGGATATCAGTCTTTGGGCAGGGAGGATGGATGGAGTGTGTGGAGACTGTCTCCAGAAGACTCTGGAGACACTACAACTGGAGGCGCTGACACCATGAAGAACTACTAAAATCCTCTCCTGGTCTCCATACCAACGCAGACATCTCAGCTCTCCTGACCCTCACAGGTGTAGCCCTGGGTAGTTTTGGGCTATTATTCTGTCCTCCTGGCAGTAAAGCCTAGTAAGGGTAGGTTTGCCAGGAGTAATTATGAGTTTTCCCCACTTCATGCAGTGCAGTGAGTCAGTGAAGGTAGTGTCAGCAGGCCTTGTGTCCAATTAGAGGCACAGGGGTGGTGCTTACTGAAGCTGTACTTAATGCACTGCACTTCCTGATTTAGCCAGTCTGTCCTTTCCATGAGAGGGACAAGGTTTACCCTACTAAGCTGTCAGGGCTCTGGCAGGCTTGAGGCCCTCCATCTGGGGAGCGGTGAGGGAAACCAATACCTCCTATCCCACAAGGGGGTAGGGGAAGAGCAAGGACCACTCTCGGTGCCCTTTGGCCGGGAGTGGGTCCAGGGACATCCTGAGGGCGAATACCCTAAGAACTGCTGTAATCTGTGGCTGCTGAAGAAGGAAGATCAAATAAAGCTTTCTGACCTTTTTTTAATACCTCCTGCCTAAGACTGAAGTATATTGGGAGGAGGGGGACGTTATTCTTTTGCAGAGACTTCACCCCATACACCTGGGGGCCACACAAGATGGAGGCGCTGCACCTGTGAGTAGAATTCGGGCAAGACCCCAGAAGCCTGTCCTGTTATTCCCCTACAACATCATGCGGGAGACTCAGGGCCCCCTGTTACCAGTAGGTATGCACCACACTCACCGATGTAACCGGAGCAAGTTTCCCAAGATAGGCCTAAGATGAGATTGGGCAGGGGAAACAGGGTTACACAGGTACGTCACCACAACAGCTAGTAGCAGCAATACGTATTTCCTAGAGGGTGGGGTACATGTGCTACCGTTATGAAGCAATGTGGCACAACTCTGGTCCCCATAGATTGTAATAATTAGGATTTGTAGAATATATTTACATAATGCTAATTTGCCCATGTTAGCGTGAGTTCAAAGTTCTAATAGCTATGCAGGACCCTGTAGGTCATGCAGAAGTGCAGGTATTTTGTAGCTAGTATTACTTTTTATTGGATGAAAAATAACAATACAATGTATAGAGCTTTGGAAACCTCCCAATTCGTCTATTCAAGTGTACTGTGACATTAATTGCTATATGTAGAGCTACGGGTTAAAGCAAATTACGTGTATATAGACTGTAGGTATAGAGTACTTGGCATTTTTGTGACATGTTTGTAGTTGGTTGATGTGAGTAAAAAATTTGATCTGACTATTAACTATTGAACCAAAATGATTGCAATTATTGTGTTTTTAGGAATAGATATATAGTATTGTCACCAATCTTGGATAATCCAGGCCAGTGTATAAAGGGAATTTTTCCCAGGCACACATGGGTTAGTGTTGTTCACCAATATGTCATCCTGAAATCAATGAGATTTTAGGGTTCTGGACCAAAAAATAGCATTTAAATATAAAAATACAATATATATATACAGTTAGGTCCAGAAATAATTGGACACTGATACAAGTTTTGTTATTTCGGCTGTGTACCAAAATAAATTCAAGTTACAGTTAAATAATGAATATGGGCTTAAAGTGCAGTCTATCAGCTTTAATTTAATGGTATTCACATCCAAATTGGAGGAAGGGTTTAGGAATTACATCTCTTTAATATGTAGCCCCCTCTTTTTCAAGGGACCAAAAGTAATTGGACAATTTGACTCAAAAGCTGTTTCATGGACAGGTGTGGGTTATTCCTTCGTTATTTAATCATCAACTAAGCAGGTAAAAGGTCTGGACTTGATTCCAGGTGTGGCATTCGCATTTGGAAGCTGTTGCTGTGAGCCGACAACATGCGGTCAAAGGAGCTCTCAATGCAAGTGAAACAGGGCATCCTTAGGCTGCAAAAAAAAGAAAATCCATCAGAGAGATAGCAGGAACATTAGGAGTGGCCAAATTCACAGTTTGGTACATTCTGAGAAAAAAAGAAAGCACTGGTGAGCTCTGCAACACAAAAAGGCCTGGACGTCCACGGAAGACCAGTGTTGGATGATCGTAGGATCCTTTCCATGGTAAAGAAAAACCCATTCACAACATCCAGCCAAGTGAAGAACACTCTCCAGGAGGTAGGCATATCATTATCCAAGTCTACCATAAAGAGAAGACTTCACGAGAGCAAATACAGAGGGTTCACCACAAGGTGCAAACCATTCATAAGCCTCAAGAATAGAAAGGCCAGATTAGACTGCCAAACAATATCTAAAAAAGCCAACCCAGTTCTGGAACAGCATTCTTTGGACAGATGAAACGAAGATCAACCTGTTCCAGAAGGATGGGAAGGCTTGGAACGGCTCATGATCCGAAGCATACCACATCATCTGTAAAACACGGTGGAGGCAGTGTGATGGCATGGGCATGCATGGTTTACAATGGCACTGGGTCACTAGTGTTTATTGATGATGTGACAGAAGCAGCTGGATGAATTCTGAAGTGTATAGGGATATATTGTTTGCTCAGATTCAGCAAAGTTGATTGGAAGGCGGTTCACTTTACAGATGGATAATGACCCAAAACATAATGCGAAAGCAACCCAGGAGTTTTTTAAGGCAAAGATGTGGAATATTCTGCAATGGCCGAGTCAATCACCTGATCACAACCCGATCACAACCCGATCGAACATGCATTTCACTTGCTGAAGGCAAAACTTAAGGCAGAAAAACCCACGAACAAACAACAACTGAAGACAGCTGCAGTAAAGGCCTGGCAAAGCATCACAACGCAGGAAACCCAGCGTTTGGTGATGTCCATGCGTTCCAGACTTCAAGCAGTCATTTCCTGCAAAGGATTCTCGACAAAGTTTTAAAAATTAACATTTTATTTATGATTGTGTTAATTTGTCCAATTACATTTGAGCCCCTGAAATAAGGGGACTGTGTATGAAAATGGTTGCAATTCCTAAACGTTTCATATGATATTTTTGTTCAACCCCTTGAATTAAAGCTGAAAGTTTGCACTTCTATTGCATCTCTGTTGTTTCATTTCAAATCCATTGTGGTAGCGTACAGAGCCAAAATGATGAAAATTGTGTCAGTGACCAATTATTTCCGGACCTAACTGTATATCACATAAAAAGATCACTTGTGAGGACATTCACATGTCTTAGACACGTCTGCAACCCTGCATTTCACCATTATCACCTAGCATACAGTGCTCCCACTGCAGCAAGGGATTTCACTCACCATAACTTAAAATGTGTATGGTAAATCCTACTGCCTTGAAAATGGCAAAGCCAGTACAACCAACCTCACACTGAAGAGACCCATAAAGGTTGAAACATGTCCGAGTTGTTTCTCTGGCTTTGCATCTGATTCCCATGTTGTGCTTAAAAGCTGTGTTAACAGTGAGCATTGGCTTATAAGGGTTCCATGTAAAAATGGATTCCAGGCCAAAGTTGACATGGTGTGCACATTTGCATGTAATTTCCCAGAATCCCTTGCTGCAGTGGAAGCACTGTATGCTAGGTGATAAAGTTGAAAGGCAGGGTTCAGACCTGTCTAAGACATGTGAATGTGCTCACAAGTGATATTCTTTATTGGCTATTTTGTGGAGGTTTCTTGTCGCCTTTTTCACCCACCATAACTTAAAAATGTGCATGATATATATATATATATTCAGTCTCCATGAAAGATTTTGAGACTGTTGATGCAGAGAACGGGTGTAACATACTAGCTGTTAAACTACAAAGCAAACAATGAACATCTACAAGCCCGAGTTACATGCGTGTAACATCCTTCAGAGATTTCACTTTTTTTGCAATGAAATGCATGTTGCTTAGTGGGACTGGAGCTGTATGATTACCATTTAGACAGAAAATCATTAGTATCTACCAAAGACATATTATGCTGGGGAATACTAAGAGATCGTGTGTACACATGACATCATGTTGCAAGTGTCACATATCACTCACAAGTCCCCACGTGCATATGGAGCGAGATTCTTAGCATCCGTAAAGAACCATTTGAATTACAATATGAGATTTAGGTCAGGTCACCATATTTCATTACAGACATTGATGAATTAGCCATCTGAAAGGAGGCGGGTAACGTAGTCTTGGGCAAATTGTCCACAGAATGAGGGCTCTTCAGTAGCTAATGAAATTAAATAAAAGTGATGTTGTGAGATATGAGTTCTGAGTTCTGCCTGCTGACCAGCGCCCTCTGCAGGCAGCCAGCTATACAGCAGGTCCTGTTGGCCCTAATGAGAAAGGTAGAGAGGTTGCGGCTGGTGAGAGAAGGGACTGGGGGTTGGAGACATCAGAACTGCTGGGACGGAAAGTGGCTTTTTAGTGGGTTGGGAAAGGAATACTGATGTATGATTGCAAATGGGTAGGTTAAAACACAGTAGTAAATCTCCCTCTTTAGAGGCACACCACAATATAATGTAACTGCAATAAAGTAATTCATATTAGACACAAGAAAACCTGCCGTACAAATAATGCCAACTATACACTGTCATTTGTTATTATTTTCCATTGAAAAAAATGAGATTTTTGGTCCCCCGCAATAAATCTGGCACAGTATTTTTGCCTCCGTTTTGCAGCCAGGAAATGTTGGGAAATGACCGCCCATAGGTTTTTTTTTTTTAAATGTATTTTGTAGTATAGTCTCCTTGCTGCAAAACCAGAGCTACGGGTGTAGCAGGACTTACGGTCTCCGGCGCGGCGGTATAAAAAGATTTAAGCCGCAGCTCCGCAGATAGCCCTGCCGCAGTAAAGCTGCAGGGGGTCCATTCTTCCGGATCGGAACCCCCTCCCCCCCTAGCGATAATCCTCCGGCACCAGGCAGCCATGGTTGCAGTCTCGCTACTTGCCCCGCTGCAGAAAACAGTACGTCCTCAATCATCCGGAACTTTGTGCGGTTTTCCTTGGATCTGCATCTGTCACTGATTACGGGGAGGCAGGTTAGGGGTTAGCTACTAAAGTCTGCAAATCCGGGGCACAAAGCCTGCGCCAGATTATTCACGGAAAAAAATCTTATTGGTTTCGTTGGGAAAACACATTTTCTTGATAATTTGGTGCCGTGCTTTTGCCTCCATTTTGCAGCCATGACCCCCACATATCAAGGCAACAGAGGAGCAGTTCTGGGATAAAATAGTTGCGTTAGATGTATCAAGATAAAAATTACATTGATTTCAATGAGATTCACGTCTTTGGCTCATATAGTGCATTTTTTTGGGCACCAAAACTGTGCCCCTTTCATTGTGACAGATGGGGGGAGGGGGGTTGCTATTTAAGTCTCCTATGGAGCGCTGCGTCCGTTCTGTCCAGTTGGGGACTCCGCCTCCAGTGACTCCGCGGTCATGTGATCTTTCCCGAGCAGCGGTCACGTAACCGCCATGTGTCGGACATGTGACTCAGGTTCCACAGCCCCCCCACCCCCCTCCCACGGCACTCAAAGGGTTAAGGGGTAATTCAATATTCTCGTGGTGGCACAATGACATACTGTCTCCTGCTATGTAATATATGGAACAAGTTAATTACCACAACATAGCTAATTAACAGCAGAATTCCTGCATGTAATGTGCTAATGACAGGAGGTACTAGAAAAGGAGTGCAATTGGAAAACAAAAAACAAAACCAGCCATTTAACCCCAATGGGGTAATGTATCATTGGGGGTCTGATTATAACAGTCACAGCTTCAAAACGCAGGCAGAAAAACACTTAGGCCCAGCAGCACAGATACACAAAGTACAGGTTATAAAAATCAGTAACAGACGTTCTGTTCCTGAGGGTAACGCAAATCCACAAAGCTAATCTATGAGAGAGAGCGGGAGAGAAAGGGAGAGAAAGAGAGAGAGTGAGAGTATGTGAGAGTGTGAGAGTCTGAGAGTGAGTCTGAGAGAGAGTGAGAGTGGGAAAAGGGGAGAGAGGGAGTAAAAGAGTTAGAAAGTGAGTGAAAGAGAAAGTGAGAGTTTGAGAGTGTGAAAGACAGAATGAGAGACTGAGAGACTGAGTGTGAGAGTGTGAGAGTGTGAAAGACAGAATGAGAGACTGAGAGACTGAGTGTGAGAGTGTGAGAGTGTGAGAGTGTGAGAGTGTGAGAGTGTGAGAGTGAGTGAAAGACAGAATGGGAGAGAGTGAGTGAAAGAGAGATCTGTGCACAAAAAGGAACACACTGAGATACCTTGGGTAATAGAGGTAATTAAAATATACTCAGTATCTCCTATTAGCGTATATATATCCCACGTCGGCGTTGTTACTGGAAACACCTCTTTGCGTACCACTAGCACCAGCGCCCGTTATAGCAACGCAAGGACCTGTTACAGCTGGAAATAACGCCATTCCTGAGTTCTGAGGATCCCCGTTAGCAATTAACGAGACATTAACTTAAGTTAACGCCTCGTTACGTCAATAACAGCGCTCCGTGAATCTGGGCCTAATAATGTACAATTCCCAAGCCACTTACTTACTTGTGTCAATGATTCAAATGATACCAGGAGATGTATAAATAATACTTCCAGAAAGCTGGCTAAAATGTGCAACACTGCAAAGTACAAATACTTCAATTAAAGAATACAAAGTCATTATAAAGCAAGAAGTAGCTGTAAATATTTCGTTGAGTGCCGTTTACATATATAATTACATGTAATAATTATCAATAAATATTTGATGTGATCGTCTAGCAACATCTACTGTGCTTTGGTACCGTGCTGGGAATTGCAAACACAAGTCACCCTTTAAACACAGGGAGTAACAGGAGCCGCTGACCTTAGTATAAAATAAAAGCTCTTTGGGCTGGTGTACAAAAGAAATACAAGAGCTACAGTCTGGCCCGAGGGTCACTCTGCTCTGAGTACACTGAGCAGGTCTGCTGGTATTTCTGCTGCTATTTCTCTGCAGCACTTTTTGCTCTGGTTTCTATCTAACATAATCTTTCTTTCTTTCAGCATCCCGGGTAGGGAAAGACAGGAATTTGAACAAATATTAGGCACTACTCATATTGGAAATGGGAGGATTTCTGCCCCAGTCTACAAGCTTTGAGTTACTATCTTGGCCTCTGTAAGACGTGCCCTGCAGACAATGCTAAGACCAACATCATATGACGGAAGCATCGACGTGTCCCGCTTAATCAGTCTATTTATCAACAAAGTATCCTGAGTTGGCTGGATAGTCAACCCAGGTGAGGGCTCTGGCTCGAGATTAAAGCAGCCGTCCAAGCTGCCGTTTCCCCCCTTTTAATATGTGCATCAATACAATCCACACAATGATAAGTAATTAGCTAAGTGGCCGATCGATCCGTTCTCCTGTGATCGATCGGCGAAGATTCGGCTCGGGGGTTCACCAAATGGCTGTCAGTCCAGCAGAACAGGACCAAAGATGCAAAGTTCTGTAGGGAAGATCATGTGACGAGGCAGTCACTAGATACAATTGGTGCACTGCTAGAGAGAGGGCAGGGCTCAAAAAGGGGTGTGCCAGAGCCTGTTTCAGTAGAAGAAGGGGATGTGACTTTGTGAATGGTTGCTAAATAAACATAATGTAGCACACATTATTGAACACATAAAAAAATGTCATTCAGAGTTGTTTTTTGTTGTTGTTTTTTTCAAATGCTAGAAGTATTTTCTCATAGTACAGAACTGATTTATTAACAAAAACACACATGTAGGATATTGCTTGGTCTGCAGCTTTAAAACATTACTACAATGATCGCATGTAAAATGTATGCTATTTGTATTATACTCGCCTTTCCAATAACTTATTTGACTCCCATTCTGCTAATGAATATTTACTTGATGGATTCCACTGACATTCAGGGCTTTTCATGCAAATGACAGCTAATTAGAATTGTGCTGCCTCCTTCCCCCAAACAAACAGAGACGTACTGTAATTTCACATGAAGGCTTGATCACGCCCCTTCTGTACAACCGCTCTGAGTTCATATTTTTTTTTCCTCCTTTCCCTCATTACCAAAGTTAATTACATCTAGCAAACAGCTAAACTACAAGCGTGGCACATGCTGAGTGTATCAGCGCAAAGTCTATACCCTTCAAAAGGTCCCATGATGACGGGGTAATGTCATATAGAGTGGCATGCTGGTGACTGTGACCTTCTTGATCACGTGGAACCCACCAGTGAAAGGCAAAGCTGTGTGATGCAGCTGGGTGTAAAGATGTAGAGTATTGGCTGGCAAATGTGAAATAAGCATGTCTTGCAAACGGCCGTCATCATTCTGTAGTTATTCTCCATAGTGTTTTAGAGAATTAATGATGTGTATATCTGTGTAATGTGTAACGAGCAAGCATTGCTCCTTTTTGGGGAATTGGTTGGGTATAATAATACTGCATAAAACTGTAAGGCTCCCAGGCAAGATATCTTCTGTCTTGTGGGGATTCAGCAAAACATTCCAATTTTCTGTATCTGCGCTGGTTTCGGTAACATTTATATTTGTTTATCGACCTCGGGATTGTAATCGTCCATTAACAAAGTAAGGCAGGGTGGCTGGGATATATTACAGGGCTAAATGTATTGGTTGTCATTTATTAAATTGGACCCTATCTCCCAACAATTTCTATGTTACTAACATCCTGTATTATAGCGGGTCAGGTGAGATACTGTGCGCTAACAAACTCTAGGGGGTAGATCCTTAGACGTCCATTAAATCTGAACGCCTTTCAAATAACATGGAGTTATACCTGTTTTACCCAAAGGCGGCGTTACTCCCAGGCAGACCTTGAATAGTTGTTTAAAGAAAAAAAGAGAGGACAGGAGAGGAAAAGAACCCTGTAAATAACAATAAGGTAGTTTAATCATACAGTACCTAGCTGTGGTCTTACACTTACCCAGAGCCTGTAACAGATCTATATCAGGGTCTGGGTGTGAGTAACGCCAGCTTTAGCTCTGACCTAACTAACCCATTGTTAACTCCCTGCGGTAACTGTAAGGCTAAGGCCCCGCTCCCTCAGTCAGCGTGCCTGCACTGCAGACAGGCGGGGCGCTGACAGACACAGACCGTGATATGCGGTCTGTAGGGAGCGGGAGCCGGAGCGGGAGGTGGGCGGGAGTGGTAGGGGGGGCGTGGCTTGGCCGGAGGGACCCGCTACTTCCCCCCCTCCCTCCACGGGCTCGGGCTGCAGGAGGGAGCTGCTGCGGGCTGCTGTAAAGTAAGCAGCTCCCTCCCCCTTCTGCCACAAAACACACATACTACCTTGAGTAGGAAGCTGCCTGATGACAGCTCCCGCCCCCGCCGCTGATTGGCTCATCAGCGCACCACGTGACGCGTCACCGCTCGGGATCACAATTTTCTTGGATCCCCTGCCGGCTGACGCGTCACAGCGCGTAGTGAGCCGTCAGCGAGGGGGGACTGGGACCTGCTCGGGAGGATTCCCCTGCTGGTGGGGAACGCTCGTGCGGCCGTCCGCGCCGCCGGGCGCAGCAGGTCCCAGCCCTATGGCCGAGGCCATGCTGCACCCGACAGCGCGCCCGCACTGCATACAGGCGGCACGTGGAGAGGCATTCACCGCTATCTGCGGTCCATAGGGAGCATTTTTTAAGGTGCGGGGTCAGCGTGGCCAAAACGGGTCGGTGAGGTGCGGCCATTGAGCCCGGGGTTTTGGGTCCGCAGGCGTGGGGGGGGGAGGCGGGTTGTGGGTCCGGGAGATTGTGGGTCCAGGAAAAGAGGGGGGGGTGATACAAGGGGGCAGATAGATCGGTGCTGTAAAGTTCTCCCCCATGTGTGTGTGAGAGGAGGGAGAGATACACATGGGCTATGCGAAACACACACACACACAACACACACATATATATAATATACACATATACACACACACACACACACACACATTTCCCCCCCCCCCCCCCCTACCTTTTGGAGGTGGGGGAAGCTCTGACAGCTCCAAGAAGGTACAGCCCCCGGTGCTGATAGGCTCACCAGCGAGCCACGTGACGTGTCACAGTGTGTAGCGAGCCTGGCAGTGAGGAGGGACTAGGGCCGACTCGGGAGGAAGTCATGAGCAGGTGAGTGACGCGCACGCAGCCGCGTGCACCGTCGGATGCAGCGGGACCGCAGCCTTACAGAGCTCTGGGGATACGCGCTGTTAGAGGGAACACCTCTCTTGCATAAAGTATCATTAGCACTAACATCCGTTATAGTAACAAGGGCTCGTTACATCTAAAAACAGCACTTCGCATCGTTACTGAGCTTTGAAGATCCCCGTTAGCACTTAACGAGACGTTAACTGAAATTAACGTATAGTTAGTATTTAACACCTTCTGAGGATCTACCCCTAGGTGAGGCTTCTGGCTTACATAAAAAAAAGTGATCCATTCTTTAGCTGGGAACTGAACCGATGACACCAAGATCATTAGGCTAATTGAGAGTCCACCACCCCAAGCGGTTTCTCCAGTGATGTGACCTTTAGAACGGGTATGAGACATTTAGATGGCATCAGGCAGATGTTATTGCTCATGTTAGCAGCCTAACACTGATATAAATGGGATAAAACCTATAATGGGAAACTGTGGGAGGAATTCTGGCTTATTTAGAGAATCATAAGTGAAAACAAACGGTACATTGGTAAAGAAAGCTGAGAAATCAGAATTGTTGTTAATAGTTTGCTGAGTAACCTCATTTTAGCTTTAACAGCTGTGCAATACAGCTTCAAAACATTGGCACTTTTTCTTATAAACGTAAAACCACACACACACACACACACTATATATATATATATAAAACATGGAAATATAACTGTATGCTCATATATATATATATATATACATACATACACACATATTCATGTATACATGGAGCCTTTAATAATCAATTTGAGACAAAAGTTGGCACTGTGTGCTCATTTGCATGTCATTTCCCAGAATCCCTTGCTGCAGTGGAAGTACTGTATGCTAGGTGATGATGGTGAAAGGCAGAGGTGCCGACCTGTCTAAGACATGTGAATGTGCTCACAAGTAATATTTTTATGTGCTATACGGTGGAGGGTTTTTTGTCACCTTTTCACCCACCATAACATATATATTATTTGTAAAGTGCCAGCATACTCCGCCGCGCAGAGTGATGTATATTACATATACAGAATAACATACCAAATAAGGACACGCACACACAGATACAGAAGGTAATGAGGGTCTGGATCCTGGGAGCTTACACTCTAGAGCAGAGGTGCACAAACTTGGGGGCGCAAGATTTTCCAAGGGGGGGTGCAGCGGTTACAGAGGCCCCGCGCTCTTCCCCAAAGCATTTAAATCAAGCAAGGCCTCTGCAACATCCCTTAGGCCACGGCCCCTGATCCCTGCTGCACGCACGCCTGGTGACATGACGGCGCGTGCAGAGACTACAGAAGCTATTGGCAGTCTGTAGGGGAGCTCTAGGGAGAGTGCAGGGGTGGGGCCATGACGGGGGCGCGGCCATGGCGGGGCATATCTGCCTTGCCATTGGCTGCGCAACGACCACATTACCACGTCGCTGCACTGGAAGACAAAATTCTTGTCTTCCCTGCTAGCGCACGTGTCACAGCGCCTTGCGCGCCCACACGCACAAAGCCACTGGGGCCTGCCCCACTGAGGGCTGTGCTGTGGTGTGCGGCGCGCACGCCGTCGTGACCACCGAGGACTCAGCCTTACCTTGGCTTCCAGCGATGCGTCATCGTGACCCCGCGGGGTCATTTGACGCCGGAGCCTAGGTAAGGGCGGGGGGCGCAAGCAAGGGGGGACAGCATGTAGGGGGGAGCTGGGGAAACGTTTGTGCACAGCTGCTGTAGAGGAATATATATATAGATATATATAACGGAAATAGCCGTGTTAGTCCAGTTGCGATAGTGCAGAATAAATGAGTTCTTCAGTATTAGGTGATACCTTTTATATTTGGACTAACAATTTATGTCCTAGGACAAGCTTTCGGGAGTTCTCCTCTCGTCCTCAGGTCCGCAATACTGGTTACAAAGGAATCTATGGCTAAAACAGGTTAGGAAAGCAGGGGGAAAAAACAAAACGGATGTAGATACGATATGGTGAGAAAGGGATGGCTGAAGACATTGGATGGTAATAAAACGGTGACAAGGAAAGCATGGAGGGGAAGGGGATGCTGTGGAGGGGCAGGAGGGGAAAGAGGTGTGGATAAGAACACTGGCACAGAGGCAGGCAGGATAACTACAAACAATTGTGATAGTGTGTGAGAAACACCATATCCACATTAAGTCCTCTTGTTTTGGTGTCAAAGAGTCTTATCATTCTGAGTTCAAATGTTTTCCGTTGGGGTTTCTCACACACTATCACCATTGTTTGTAATTATCCTGCCTGCCTCTCTGCCAATGTTGTTATCCACACAACACCCCCCCCACCCCCCAGCACCCCCCAGCACCCCCTTCCCCTATACATACACATGCAGGACCCTCATTACCTTCTAATCTGTGTGTGCTTGCTTGTCCTTATTTGGTATGTCATTTTGTGTATGTAATATACATCACTTTGTACCACTATTATACCGCGCTGTTGAATATGTTGGATAGATAGATAGATTGATATAGATATATATACACACACAATAAATGCAAAGATCCATTACTACCCCAAAAATGGAAATAAAACAGTTAAATGAAAAATAGAGAGAGAGGGGAAAGGAGCTGGTGGCTTCATATAAAAGAAATATAATATCTTTACTTCACCATTCCCTTCTCAACTGAGCTACATGAAATCACTCGGAATACTTAAGCAGTTTTATGATCTGTTCCTGCAGAGCCCGGGGTAACAATTTTATATACAATTCCCACGTTAGAAATGTGGCTGACCTTTGCACTTTATCTGAAGAAAGTCTCCTATTTCTACATAGCCAATTGGGTGGAGATAATTACACTTAATTGCTTAATTGTAGAAGGATATGGTTGTATCAGAGAGAAAGTGCTTTTTATCGAAAGAGTAGAACTGCGATGCCCGATCTGCTCTCGGATGTCACGCCCAACAGTGCCTTGCAAAGCATTGTGGGGAGCAACTTTGGAGAGCAGAGTGATGATTTACAGCTTTGCCCCAGATAAAGTTATGCGGCAGAACGGACTGCGCATGCACGTTCTCTCACCGCTCTGCTCCCCAATGCTGTGCCCCCACAATGCTTTGCAAAGGTGAGGGGTGCAACTCTGAAGAGGAGAGCGTAGATTGAACAGCTCCGATGGTGCTGCGCGTGTAATGGTAGCTACAACAAATAGGCGTGCCGCTCATTTTAATGTGTCAGACATTTGTTAGGTATCCAAGACGTGGAGGTGGAAATGCCAAGTGGGCAGGTGTCATGGGCAAAAAAAGGGCCGCCTATTCCAGGGGTGGGCAACTCCAGTCCTCAAAGGCCACCAACAGGTCAGATTTTAAGGATATCCCTGTTTCAGCACAGGTGGCTCAATGAGTGGATGAGTCATTAACCTATAATGGGAAACTGTCGGAGGAATTCTGGCTTATTCAGAGAATCATAAGTGAAAACAAAGGGTTGGTAAAGAAAGCTGAAAAATCAGAAATGTTGTTAATAATTTGCTGAGTAACCTCATTTTAGGTTTAACAGCTGTGCAATATACTGTATATATAAGTTAAAATATATTTATATATATACACAAATACATACATACATACACACACAATATATCCCTCTAGAATTTAGATTGACTGAGCCACTGATTGATCCACCTGTGCTGAAGCAGGGATATTCCTAATACCTGACCTATTGGTGGCCTTTGAGCACTGGAGTTGCCCATTTCTGGTCTATTCACTTATAATCCAAATAACAGTAGATGCTACAGAATGTCGCGTCTGACATTGTTCACATAACACCGCATATTCTGTTATAATACAGAATATCACACAGTTTCCATAGCATTCAATGGAAGTAATGGTGCAGAATATCCTAATATATCCCAACACTGTTCGTGAGAGAATAAAGAGAAGGAGGAAGTTATGTTTCCATGTTTGGGGCATTACTTTGTGACCTCCTGATGATATGAACATGCGTTTGGAATTTCTTTGTATTAAATAGAAACAAAAGTGTGGTGAACTCTAGTACTCTCTTTCCAAAGTATTGTTACAGTATGTCACTTAAAGTGTTAACAATGAATGCAGCCATCCTCGCTCCTCCGAAGGAATCCACGGCGGGTAGTGAAACCGTCGGATTGCGAATCCCATGTTAATGAGCGGTGGATAACCTTCGACTGAGCCACTGATTGAGTCACCTGTGCTGAAGAAGGGATATCCATAAAACCTGGCCTGTTGGTGGCCCTTGAGGACTGACTGTGAGACGCCTGCCGTAGATATCTGTCAATATCTTTAGAATAGGACAATCTCTGAGTGAATGACTGACTGAAAACAACAAATCTAATACTAAAAATAATAATAATAAAAAACAAAACAGAAGTGTACAGAATATCAAATATAAAATGAATGTTGCTCTAATAAAGCTGCTTCTGTGATGGTTGAGTCAGGTACCCGGGGTTAAGGTGGTGATTATATTTCATAATCCACAGTCAATATAGTGGAAACCTGGTTTGCACATAATCTTTAAGGAATGACATCTGGCAGTAATCTTTGGGTTTTGCAAGGGCAGTGGGGCCAAGAGTCAGCATATTGTCACTGTTATTCTACTTAACTTGTCTGGGACTTCTAGCAAGGGGGCATGTGGTAAACATGGAGAATTATTTTTGTGGCTGATAGGATAGTAAGATTCACCCTGTGGGTCTTTAGACAGGAGGCATCAAGTAAACCGCCAGAAGATACGTAAATGGCAAGAAATACAGAAGCAACACATTGTGGCACAGATTGATAATTTTATTGGCTAACTGAGGCTTAAATATACAAGCTACAGAACCACTAAGCTACCTTCTAGAATCATGAGATCAAGGAAACAAGGTTTGATTTAGAGAACAGTATTTTGTTTTGTTAATCAAGTTTGCAAGTCATTAAGGTTTACATCATCTCAGACCTGTTCCTTAGAAATGTAACAAAAGGACAGACCGACACACAATTTGATACAGTACATCAATGACAGACACACACAATTTGATACAGTACAGTATATCAATGGCAGACAGATACAATTTGATACAGTATATCAAAGGCAGACAGACACACAATTTGATACAGTATATCAAAGGCAGACAGACACACAGTTTGATACAGTACATCAATGGCAGACACACACAATTTGGTACAGTACATCCCAATAAATTATGTGCATTACTTCATTTATCTTTAGTTCCTGCCAACACTCCCCAAATTGCAAACAGGCGCACTTAGGGACGAATAAATCGCCACACGACAGAGGAAGAAAATGCGTCTCTACACAGGTCTATTTTACCATATTTATAACAGGCGCAGGCTGTGTAGTCACTAACAAATACTGCAGAGGTGCGAGTCCCTAAAACAGTGTTTTCAACTTTTTTTTAAGTTAAGGAACGCTATAATTATATGGTGAAATGCTGATGAACCCCAACCCTCTCTAATAACGCGTCTGAGATCAGATGCATTGTAAGGAACCCCAACCCTCTCTAATAGCGTGTCTGAGATCAGATGCATTGTAAGGAACCCCAACCCTCTCTAATAACGCGTCTGAGATCAGATGCATTGTAAGGAACCCCAACCCTCTCTAATAGCGTGTCTGAGATCAGATGCATTGTAAGGAACCCCAACCCTCTCTAATAGCGCGTCTGAGATCAGATGCATTGTAAGGAACCCCAACACTCTCTAATAGCGCATCTGAGATCAGATGCATTGTAATTTCTTCTGTATTGCAGAGAAACCTTTAGAGTTGCCCAAGGAATTCAACTGTTTCTAGGAACCTCTGTTGAAAAATACTGCTCTTTTTTTGTTTGCCCATTTTTGTTTGGTGATCTTGGAGATTAGGCAACGGTTACAGTCTTGGTACAAAATATGGGCACTGTGGCAGCTACAGCTGTTTACTGAGGAGAGCATTGCAAGTCATTGCAAGATCACCATCATTCTTTGACTCACCGGAAATGACAATGAAGCCGGCAGACTGGATTTCATACAGATACAGGGTCTCACCTCTGAAATGGTTTGCTGGTACTAGTTGGAAGTAACGACATCGGATATAAAGGTAAATAAAGTCAGAAAGAAATTCCTGACACTATGGCAAAAATGTCACCAAATGAATGGATGGAGCAGGAAATCGTCCAGAGCAGGGGGAGCTGCTGAAGAGGAGGTAAAGAACTTACAATCTAAGAGTTGGGGTGGGAATATTAGGGAGATGGTTCATTTCTGATCTACGTATGTCAAGATGCCTTGTATTAAAACAGTGATGGGCTCAGTGCCAGCAGCATCCTTGGCCTTCCAGCAGCTGACAAGAACTAATTAGGAAATGAAATATTAGTTAAGTCGCTCTCAATTAAGGCCGGGATAACGTTTTTCTGGCAAGGCTGGGGTGCTTTAACTGCGTGTCCCAAGACGATGCTGATCACGTCAGGCTGCTGAAGAAGCTTTAATGTTTAGCATATGCCGGTAAATTACAGTGACCTCTCAGCTGTGACATCTCTCATCCTCTCCCCCTTCAGCCACCAGTCACAGAGCACCTTGGGCAACATATACCGGAGATGAAATAAAGTGAAAGAGCCATGTAGCACCTTTAACCCATAATTATACGGCTAACATATATCATTATGGAGACCAGCATATGTTACCCCTGTCTTTACAGGTATTACATATCTCCTTATTAGCCTCCTCCAACCATACTGTGATGTTAAAACCCCACCGCCACCCCCTATTCCTACTCCACCACTTGCCATTGGGTGGGCAATCACCTTGTGGTCCCCTAACATGGTTAGGGATGTTTAAAAGCAAAGCTGTCATCAATATAAGGTTCATTTGCATCGCAGTAAATAATTAATGTGCTCATATCTCACCGTGCTTGCACGCACAAGTAATTGTCGTCTAATTCAAGTTACACTTAACGGAGTTTCATATCTGTTAGTGATGCATTACTAATGAACCAACAAAATGTTACACTGACAAGCTTTCAAGAACCTGCCTTCTCCCATCATTAGGCTTTTATACATGTACGTCAATATATTGAATTCGAGTGATACAGCTTGAAGATAACCTTTTTTTAAGTGCAGGCATGAATGCCTAAACAACAAATAACATTGGAATATACATGACAAGGATCCATATTTACCAAGCAGTGACTAACCAAACAATGTCAGGAAGACCCTCTCACACAATGTATGGTATCTGATGATCTCTGTAAAGATGAGGAAGTTCCCCTTGAGCTTAGCTGAAAATGTATTACTATTGCACTTCTTCCCTTAAGAAGAAAAATGGTCCTAAACAATGCACATCCATGGGAAATAAAAGAAAGATCTCTCATTCACCTTCCCAGCCTCCCTAACCGCAAGAAACATTAGCCAGTGCAGTCTGGTTTGGGATTCACATCTAGATGAGCAGAGAATACAGTAGAGATTTCAAAGACGCAGCAGTAGGAGCTGATTTCTAAAGCAGTTTTCACACTAGGAGGATAACATGTCTAAAACAATGCAAAGTGGGGAATGATGAGCTGTACCAATGTATACATACATATCTTATACTATATTAGTGAAAGCACTGTATGCCTGCATGCATGCATGCCAGCCTGCCTGCCTGCTGGATGTCCGGTGTCCCTAGGGGAAATCTCATTGGTCCCTTGGGCCGCCCCCGCACACCTCTCATTGGCCTGAGGCGGAGTGACGGCCCAAAGGACACACAGGGACACAAACACACACACAGGGACACACACAGGGACACACACACACACACACACACAGGGACACACACACACACACACACACACACACACCCACACACACACACACACACACACACACACACACACACACACACACACACACACACACACACACACACACACACACTAGGGGGGGGTGTGTACATTAGCAGCATTGTATAACCCGGGGGGGGGGGGCTCACATACCCGCCTCCGCCTCTTCCTCCCCGAAATCAGCCTCCACACCCGCGCGCACGTCCTCCTCTCCCCGTGTCTCCCGCGCTTTCAAACACCCCCCCCCCCCCCCCCCGCGCCGCTACAGTGAGCGGAGGAGCGAGTGCCAGGGACACAGCGGGGGAGCGGCCACAACAAGCTGCCTCCCGCCTCAGTTCCACGTGGGAGCGGCCGGACGGGTGAGTGAGCGGCCTTCACCCACCCCTCACCCCCCTTCAAATCACCTCCCCTCCACCCCCCCCCCCGGCGCCGCTACAGTCAGCGGAGCGAGCGAGCGCCCGGGACACAGCGGGGGAGCGGCCACAACAAGCTGCCTCCCGCCTCAGATCCACGTGGGAGCGGACGGACGGGTGAGGGAGCTCCCGGATGGGTGAGTGAGCGGCCGGACGGGTGAGGGAGCGGCCTTCACCTCCCCTCACCCCCCTTCACCTCCCCTCACCCCCCTTCACCTCACCTCCCCTCACCCACCCCTCACCTCCCCTCACTCCACTTCCACCTCCCTCCACCCCCCCCTTCACCTCCCCTCCACCCCCCCTTCACCTCCACCCCCCTTCACCTCCCCTTCACCCCCCCACCTCCCCTTCACCCCCCACCTCCCCTTCACCCCCCCCCACCCCCCCTTCACCTCCCCTCCACCCCCCCTTCACCTCCCCTCCACCCCCCCCTTCACCTCCCCTCCACTCCCCCCCCCTCACCTCCCCTCCACCCCCCCCCCTTCACCTCCCCTTCACCTCCCCTCCACCCCCCCTTCACCTCCCCTCCACCCCCCCCCTTCACCTCCCCTCCACCCCCCCTTCACCTCCCCTCCACCCCCCCCCTTCACCTCCCCTCCACCCCCACCCTTCACCTCCCCTCCACCCCCCCCTTCACCTTCCCTTCACTCCCCCCTTACAACCTCCCACCACCTCCTCACCACCTCCACCTCCCTTCCCACCTCCCCCACCCCCCTTCCCAACTCCCCACCACCTCCCCCCCTTCCCCCCACCCCCCCCCTTCCCACCACCTCCCCCCTACCCCCTCCCCTTCCCACCACCTCCCCTTCCCCCCCACCCCCCTCCTTCCCACCACCTCCCCCCCACCCCCCCCTTCCCACCACCTCCCCCCCCACCCCCCCCCCCCCTTCCCTGAGGCGGAGTCACGGGCCAAAGGACACACAGGGACACAGACACACACACACACACGTAGACACACACACACACACAGACGTAGACACACACACACGTATACACACACACACACGTATACACACACACACGTATACACAAACACACACACGTAGACACAAACACACACACATAGACACACACGTAGACACACACGTACACACACACACACACACACACACACACACGTACACACACGCACGTAGACACACACACACGTACACGTAGACACACACACATGTACACGTACACACACACACACATGTACACGTAGACACGTACACACACACACACACACACACATGTACACGTACACACACACACACACACATGTACACGTAGACACGTACACACACACACATGTACACGTATACTCACACACATGTACACGTACACACACACATGGAGACATACACACACACACATGGAGACATACACACACACACACATGGAGACATACACACACACACATGTACACATACACACACACGTATACACTCACACACGTATACACACAGGTATACATACACATAATGTATACACACACACACATGTATACACACACATGTATACACACACATGTATACACACACACACATGTATACACACACACACATGTATACACACACACACACATGTATACACACACACACACGTGTATACACACACACACACGTGTATACACACACACACGTGTATACACACACACACGTGTATACACACACATGTGTATACACACACATGTGTACACACACACATGTGTACACACACATGTGTACACACACACATGTGTACACACACACATGTGTACACACACACATGTGTATACACACACACATGTATATACACACACATGTATATACACACACATGTATACACACACACATGTATACACACATACACATGTATACACACACACACGTATACACACACACACACACACACACACTTATACACACACACACATACAATGTATACACACAAACATGTATACACACACACAAACATGTATACACGTGTATACACACACATGTGTATACACACACACGTATACACACACAATATATACATACACACAATGTATACACACACATGTGTATACACACACGTGTATACACACACACACACATGTGTATACACACACACGTGTATACACACACACACGTGTATACACACACACACGTGTATACACACACGTGTATACACACACACACACACGTGTATACACACACACACGTGTATACACACACACGTGTATACACACACACGTACACATACACACACACACACATGTATACACACACACACATACAATGTATACACACAAACATGTATACACACAAACACCCCAGCACCACCACATCAGCACACCGGTATGCCCCCCCAGCACACTGGCATTCTCGCCTCCCCACCATTCCCAGCCCCCATCAACACCATCAGCACCCACACATCGCCACCTTTGCACCTCCCCCATCGGCACACCCACATCCGCACCCCCACATCAGCACCAAACCCTCCCAAATCAGCACACCAATACAATCACCATCAGTACAGCCACAGCAGCACTACCACCGCACATGGGCCGCGTGGACCACTCCCCACCCAAATGCCACACCCACACCACAAACATCCCGGGCAACGCCGGGGCTCTCAGCTAGTCATTATATATAATAAATATGGCCTCTGTGCACTGAACACTGTCTTGAGGGAATTTTGTATGCCTACTGTACATGTCCATTCACCAGAGGAAGATCAACTGAGTTACAACATGCATTATAACAGACAGCCAGGTACCTTCACCATCACCCCCGGAGCAGGAGAATGACTTGGCTATAATTGCTACTGCAATAACATACAGGCTCATGTTTACTAAGCTGTGCTATTCCATAAGACATCGTCCAGTACCAGGACACACCCAATGGCCCATTCAGGAGGATGGATAGACCCTATTAGTAAGTGTGGCCCCGAGTGCCTCGTAACTCAACTCTTCATTGAGTGTGGTAGGTTGTGAAGGCTTTAGGGAGCATAGGAGAGGAGAAGTCACGCAGAACAGACCGTGTATTAGGAGCTTGGGAAATAGGTGAGGACCGTGATGAAGGTTAGGATTGCAAATACCCAGGGACCTGTGCTTGCATCATGTGATACAGTACCTGTCTGCTATCAGAAATACACTACGAACAAAGCAACCTTCAGTGCAACTTGCAATTTGGATCATGTGTCTACTTCACTCTGTAAGTAATAGTAACGTTTAGGTGACCAAACTACACACAGCCCTACCCCAGCAGTTACAAGGGTCTCTTTAAATGAACATATGGCATCTTCACCCCATGGCATCCTGAGATTTCCTGGCCGGTCTACATACAGTACAGCTGTGTTTTGTAGTTGTTTTTTTTTTTTATACTAACAAAATGTTAAGGGTTATAAGGTAAAAATAGCATACATAAACTTCAATAAATGGTATTTGTTTGCCGGTATTCAACATGCGGACCGTGGATGGCATGGACAGATGCCCAGTGAAGTCACAGCCACTCAGACTGTATCACGCTTGCACCTGCACAAACCCGCTAGGCAACGCTTGGCATGTTATTCCTATATGGTACTTTTATATTTATAAGCAGTGTTCGACAAACCTATACATTTGCACGCCCCGGGCGAGTGGATTTAACATCGTGGCGAGCTCCTATTGGCCCAGGCATCACACGTTTGGTACTAGGTGGCGAGTAGATTTTTTTGTTGGGCGAGTAGATTTTTTGGTGATTTGTCGACCACTGTTTATAAGCGTTAACATTTTCATTAGTTTAAAAAAAAAAAAAAAGGTCAAACTGAATTGTTTTGATTTACTAGTTACAGTAAACTTGGTCATTTTAACAATGGGACCAGTATTTCTTCACATTTCACAGCATAGTTTGTGATCAGAATGAAACCAGGGAAGTGCAGGGCCAGCATTAAGCCGAGCGGCAGCTTTTAGCAATAAAAGCCCAGATCTGAATGATGTACAGAGCAGAATGTGTGGCTGCTTTACGCAGACAGAAAGCCCTGAAAAGGTCAAACTCAAAGCAGAGACCGAGCTGTGTCAGGCAGCTTCTGATGTACAAGGCCAAAGAGAACAGGTCAAGATCTGAAAGCAATTTGTAATTCTTTTATAAAAAACCGGAGCAGCAATTGGTAAAAACAGCGTAGCAGAGGTACATGACACACAAGGACAGGAGAACAAGCCTTGCAATCACTAGGCAACGGGCATGGGAAATAAACATATTTTTTTCAGAAACAGATAAAACTCTGCTGCCACAATCACTACTTGACGTGAATAATTGAGGCAAGGTGCGTGGCCCCTCTGTCATCGATGGGGTTTGGTCAGGAAATACTTTGCTTGTGAATTGGATCGTGGTCCTGATTGCAAAGAAAACCGTACAGTAGGAGCCGGCGCACAAGAGAACAAAATAAATACCCAATAAATGCGAGTGTAGGGGTGTGTTAAATACCTCAGGTGGTTGTGTGCAGTACCCGTAGTCTCTTTAGAGTGTCAGAAAAAGGGCTACACGAGTATTCAGCCATGAGCTCCGAGAGGACGCTGGGGCGTCCGCTTCTACCACTTGGGTTCTTTTGAGATTTGAAGGTCCAATTCCCAGCGAGGTCGGTTCAACTTTTCAACCTTCGACGAACAAATTAAAGGAATACCATTTGCTACTGGTTGATAATAATGAGTTACCTTGGAATTGTGCCATCTTGCAAGAAACGTATTAATACCGCATATTTGCTATTTCTTTTTATAATGAGTAAGCTACAGAACACGTTTCCATATGTATAGTTAATGTCACGGTCACTAATAACCCTTAATTCTGGGGGAGCCCATCTTGGAAGCTCCTAATATTTCAAACTTTGCAGAAAACCTTTGCAGTAGTTAGCATGAAGAGTTGCTCTCACCTCCTCCCCCCCCACCCAATTGTGTGGTGATAATAGTATATTAAAGCAGCAATCGTCACTGAAAAGGATCTTTGTCTCCTTATATGAGCCAAGGGATCCCCTCCACTCCAAGCTATCCCAGTTCATTAGGTATTTCATTTTGAAATTGCCTTACAAGAATTCTTGTGTAGGAGAAACAATATGGCCCCCGGGATAAGTCTCACTCTGGCAGCCAATAGAAAGTCATGACATCATCGTGAGATGACATTGCAGCTTCTGATTGGGTGAAGCCATAGCTTGTTTTCACGGGCAAATACTCGCAAAGAAATTACTTTAAATATCTTGGCAATCCTGAGGTTCCCGGGAACTTTAAGTGCTACAGTTCAGATCTGGGGGGCCCCCTGGTTCAGAAGGTAGCAAAATAAATAGATTTGCTCTTCTAATAGAAATGTTTTTTTCTAAGATAGCACTGGCAGTGTATACAGTGCCGTACATAAACTTTTGCAGGCACTGTGAGTCTCTGTCCTGAAGAGCGTGCAATCTAATTATTGTCCCTTGAAGCACACAAAGATAAAGTGACGTACATAGGCACTGAGAGCGGACACTGGGATTCAAACTAGTTCCACCCACTAGAAAGGCAGTGTTTATACCAGTAAGCCATTCCTATTCCGTGCTATTCTCACCATGTAAGCCACTCCTCACCGTGCTATCCACACTGTGCTATCCACACTGTGCTATCCTCACCGTGCTATCCTCACCGTGCTATCCTCACCGTGCTATCCTCACTGTGCTATCCTCACCGAGCTATCCTCACCGTGCTATCCTCACCGTGCTATCCTCACCGTGCTATCCTCACCGTGCTATCCTCACCGTGCTATCCTCACCGCGCTATCCTCACCGCGCTATCCTCACCGCGCTATCCTCACCGCGCTATCCTCACCGCGCTATCCTCACCGCGCTATCCTCACCGCGCTATCCTCACCGCGCTATCTTCACCGCGCTATCCTCACCGCGCTATCCTCACCGCGCTATCCTCACCGCGCTATCCTCACCGCGCTATCCTCACCGAGCTATCCTCACCGCGCTATCCTCACCGCGCTATCCTCACCGTGCTATCCTCACCGCGCTATCCTCACTATGCTATCCTCACCGCGCTATCCTCACCGTGCTATCCTCACCGTGCTATCCTCACTGTGCTATCCTCACTATGCTATCCTCACCGTGCTATCCTCACCGTGCTATCCTCACCGTGCTATCCTCACCCTGTAAGCCATTCCTCACTATGCTATCCTCACCGTGCTATCCTCACCGTGCTATCCTCACCGTGCTATCCTCACCGTGCTATCCTCACCGTGCTATCCTCACCGTGCTATCCTCACCCTGTAAGCCACTCCTCACTATGCTATCCTCACCGTGCTATCCTCACCGTGCTATCCTCACCGTGCTATCCTCACCGTGCTATCCTCACCGTGCTATCCTCACCGTGCTATCCTCACTATGCTATCCTCACCGTGCTATCCTCACCGTGCTATCCTCACCATGCTATCCTCACCCTGTAACCCACTCCTCACTATGCTATCCTCACCGTGCTATCCTCACCGTGCTATCCTCACCGTGCTATCCTCACCACGCTATCCTCACCCTGTAAGCCACTCCTCACCGTGCTATCCTCACCGTGCTATCCTCACCGTGCTATCCTCACTGTGCTATCCTCACCGCGCTATCCTCACCGTGCTATCCTCACCGCGCTATCCTCACCGTGCTATCCTCACCGTGCTATCCTCACTCTGCTATCCTCACCGTGCTATCCTCACCGTGCTATCCTCACCGCGCTATCCTCACCGCGCTATCCTCACCGTGCTATCCTCACCGTGCTATCCTCACCGTGCTATCCTCACCGTGCTATCCTCACCGCGCTATCCTCACCGCGCTATCCTCACCGCGCTATCCTCACCGCGCTATCCTCACCGCGCTATCCTCACCGCGCTATCCTCACCGCGCTATCCTCACCGCGCTATCCTCACCGCGCTATCCTCACCGCGCTATCCTCACCGCGCTATCCTCACCGCGCTATCCTCACCGCGCTATCCTCACCGCGCTATCCTCACCGCGCTATCCTCACCGCGCTATCCTCACCATGCTATCCTCACCGTGCTATCCTCACCCTGTAAGCCACTCCTCACTGTGCTATCCTCACCGCGCTATCCTCACCGCGCTATCCTCACCGCGCTATCCTCACCGCGCTATCCTCACCGCGCTATCCTCACCGCGCTATCCTCACCGCGCTATCCTCACCGCGCTATCCTCACCGCGCTATCCTCACCGCGCTATCCTCACCGCGCTATCCTCACCGTGCTATCCTCACCGTGCTATCCTCACCCTGTAAGCCACTCCTCACTGTGCTATCCTCACTGTGCTATCCTCACCGTGCTATCCTCACTGTGCTATCCTCACTGTGCTATCCTCACTGTGCTATCCTCACCGTGCTATCCTCATCGTGCTATCCTCACCGTGCTATCCTCACCGTGCTATCCTCACTGTGCTATCCTCACCGTGCTATCCTCACCGTGCTATCCTCACTGTGCTATCCTCACTGTGCTATCCTCACCGTGCTATCCTCACTGTGCTATCCTCACTGTGCTATCCTCACCATGCTATCCTCACCGTGCTATCCTCACCGTGCTATCCTCACCCTGTAAGCCACTCCTCACCGCGCTATCCTCACCGCGCTATCCTCACCGTGCTATCCTCACCGTGCTATCCTCAACGTGCTATCTCACCCTGTAAGACACTTTTCACCCAGTAATTCACTTCTCACCCTGCTATCCTCACTGTGCTATTCCTCACCCCGTAAGCCACTCCTCACCCAGTAAGCCACTCCTCACCCAGTAAGCCACTCCTTACCCAGTAAGTCACTTCTCACCCTGCTATCCTCACTGTGATACTCCTCACTGTGATACTCCTTACCCAGTAAGCTGCTCCTCACCCAGTAAACCACTCCTGACCCAGTAAGCCACTCCTCACCCAGTAAGCCACTCCTCACCCAGTAAGCCACTCCTCACCCAGTAAGCCACTCCTCACCCAGTAAGTCACTTCTCACCCTGCTATCCTCACTGTGATACACCTCACTGTGATACTCCTCACTGTGATACTCCTTACCCAGTAAGCCGCTCCTCACCCAGTAAGCCACTCCTCACCCAGTAAGTCACTTCTCACCCAGTAAGTCACTTCTCACCCTGCTATCCTCACTGTGATACTCCTCACTGTGATACTCCTTACCCAGTAAGCCGCTCCTCACCCTGTAAGCCACTCCTCACCATGCTATCCTCACCATGCTACTCCTCTTTCTCTACCATGCATTGTATATTACACCCTCGTTATATTGTGCCATCTATTACTTCCGTGAAGCACTTTGTACATGGATGGTGCTGTATAACTAAAGATATACTTAAATACATACATATCGACACATTTGTATAGCACAAAGATAGCGTCTTTCTCTCTGTGGCCCAGATACACTAAGCTCAATAAGGCTATTTAGCATAGCGCTAACCTACATTAACGTTAGGTTAATAGTAATGCCTATCCACTAAAGGGAATAATCTAACGTTAAGCCAGTTGTATTACTTTAAATAGCGCTTTGTTACATTTGTCCTGCCATTAGTGCTAATGATATTGCAATGAACCTAAACGCCCACTACTGTTGGTTAGAGTAGTAGATTGTTAACTCTTGGAATCTATTGGGGTTACATACTTTTTTTAGGGTAGTTACTAGGATAATATGTGTAAGAGCTAAAGGTTTTGCAACATTGTAACACATTGTCTTGGCAACCCTGGAGACACTGAGAAATTAGTTTCTGGCATGTTCTGAACCTTTCAGGGAGAGGTTATAAATAAGGGTGCTGAACTTGGGCCTGTTCAGTGTAGAGTTCTAATTTCCTAGTTATGGCAGTTCCAGTTTTTAGTTGCAGTTAATCATGTAGGGCTACAACAGCTGAGAGGTGCGACTGCATCTCTGCTCCTGGATTTCCCAGGTACAGTAGGAGGACAAATTTAGAGTAGGTTCTCAAGATTTGTCTAAGCGGATGTGGAAGAATCAGTTTCTGGTTACATTGCTAGACTTCCTTCTGAAGGATGAGTTCCTAGCTAAGATGATTGACTTCATTCTGAAGGATGAGTTCCTAGCTAAGATGATTGACCTCATTCTGAAGGATGAGTTCCTGGCTAAGATGCTAGATTTCCTTCTGAAGGATGAGTTTCTAGCTAAGGTGCTAGACTTCCTTCTGAAGGATGATTTTCTGGCTAAGATGCTAGACTTCCTTCTGAAGGATGAGTTTCTAGCTAAGATGTGAGACTTCCTTTTGAAGGATGAGTTCTTAACTAAGATGCTAAACTTCCTTCTGAAGGGTGCGTTTCTAGCTAAGAAACAATACTTCTTGCTGAAGAATGACATCTAGCTAAGATGATTGACTTCATCGGAAGATGAGTTCCTGGCTAAGATGCTAGACTTCCTTCTGAAGGATGAGTTTCTAGCTAAGATGTGAGACTTCCTTCTGAAGGATGAGTTTCTAGCTAAAATGCTAGACTTCCTTCTGAAGGATGACTTTTTGGCTAAGATGCTAAACTTACTTCTGAAGGATTAGTTCCTAGCTAAGATGCTAAACTTCCTTCTGAAGGATGAGTTCCTGGCTAAGATGTGAGACTTCCTTCATATGGATGAGTTTCTAGCCAAGATGCAAGACTTCTTTCTGAAAGATGAGTTCGTAGATAAAATTTGAGACTTCCTTCTGAAGGATGAGTTCCTAGCTAAGATGCAAGACTTCTTTCTGAAGGATGAGTTCCTAGCTGATTCTAGATTTCCTTCTGAAGGATGAGTTCCTAGCTAAGATGCTAGACTTCCTTCTGAACTAAGACCTTCCTGAGGCCGATAACTGTTCCTGCAACAAACTAGGGGCCAGATTAAAGTCTTTGTAGGCCCTTGGGCACTCTCATAATCATAGGCCAACAAGATAGATCTATAGATAAATATTTGCATTGTATACAATGTATAGATCCCATAATCATAATCTATACAATATGATATGATATGTATCTATGATACATTAATAATATAACTATGATATTTTGCCTATAATACTTAGCGGTATTGTCTCATATGTAACTGTCCGCCTCTAATGAGCCCAGTCCAGGTGAAATGTTGCTCTAACTAGTTTCTAAATAAAGGATCCCTGTTTTACATGAAAAGTGTCTGTGCCCCTGAAGATACCAGCAGCTAAGGAAAGCTGGGTAACAATATGCACAAGAGGCATTTCCCCTAACATCACATATCCGCTATAGGCCGTTCAGTTTAACGCAGGAAATTAAAATTAGGTTAATTAGGTTTTTACCTAAAGGTGGTGTTGCCTCCATTCAGACCCTGAAATGTGGGTGGTTGGATGGGGGTGAGAGAGAAAGAGAGATGGAGAGAAAGAGTCTCTCTCCCTCCCCCCATAGTTTAGTGTCTGTATGGGAGTAGCGCCACCTTTAGGTAAAATGGGGCATTACATGATGTAATGTATGTAATCTGCATTAAAATTGGGGGGAAATAACGTCTGTACTATTTTAGGTAACTGAATATTGTTTGCAATGATTTAACAGAGTTTAGTCACCCTGTGAGTAGTTCATCTGAATATTTCTGTGTGTTGCCTGCATTATCTTTCTACATATCCTTCTATTTTTTCCTCTCATCCCTGGAAATACATAAAGAAAACCAACGACCTTGAAATGATCTATTTAGTTTGCAGATGTGAGCAAATATTTAATGAATTTTCTCTTTAGAATGCAGCATCCAAGGACAAGCGCACAGATGTGATAGGTTTCAGCAATATGCTCTTTAGGGATTATTCACCCTGTACATTAATTTTTCATTATTTATATAAAGTATTTTGTTGTAGACGCCCAATATCTATAAAAGAAAAAGAAAATCCATAGCAAGAATACATGTGGATAGAGAGAGATAAAGAGGAGAGAGGGGAGAGAGAGAAGAGGAGAGAGAGAAGGAGAGGGAGAGAGAGAGAGGGGTGAGGGGGGGAGAGGAGGAGAGGGGGAGAGATGGTGAGAGACGGTGAGAGATGGAGAGAGACGGAGAGAGACGGTGAGAGACCGAGGAGAGACGGAGAGAGACCGAGGAGAGACCGAGGAGAGACAGAGGAGAGACCGAGGAGAGACAGAGGAGAGACAGGGGAGAGCCAGGGGAGAGACAGAGGAGAGACAGAGGAGAGACAGAGGAGAGACAGAGGAGAGACCGAGGAGAGACCGAGGAGAGACAGAGGAGAGACAGAGGAGAGACAGAGGAGAGAGACAGAGGAGAGACAGAGGAGAGACAGAGGAGAGACCGAGGAGAGACCGAGGAGAGACAGAGGAGAGACAGTGGAGAGACAGAGGAAGGAGAGAGAGTGAGAGAAAAGTGAGAGAGAGAGGAGGAGAGAAAAAAAAAAGAGAGAGATAGAGAGGAGAGAGGGAGAGAATATTTTGTTCAGTGCCCTAAGTGAAGTCATTTTAATATAAACTGAAATAAATGAACAGAATTACAATACCGCTGTATTGGGCATTTTGCAGTCACGTCTCCTATCACTGTCTTTGCCTTTTGAGCAAATAGAAGTATTCTTGCAGAAACGTGTACAGTCTTCACCAGAGATGTGTGACCCTAGCACGTTAGCGAACATTGAGAATTTCACTCTTAGCGGTTCCAAACGTTCGCAAGAAATTCATTAACACTCAGAGTCAATGGGAATTGCACGCACGGTATCATTAATTTCGGTTACTTTTTCTTTCAAAATGCGATTTAACAGTTTTTTTGTTTTCTATTTAAGTCGCTGCTATTTGGCTAGTTTTGAACCAATTGGGCCGTTTCGCCAAACATTCAATTGAAAATTTTGGCAGGTTTTTCAAACTTTTTGGAAAGATTGAGCGAAACAGTGGCGAAGAGAATCTTCAAGTTTGTATATTTCTTGTCAGTATTTTATTAAATGCCGTGTATCCCCGGGGGAAATTATATCAGCATTTAATTTCCTAGGGGGAACAAATTATGCTGCATTGTAAAATTATACCGAATAAGTTTATATAAAACTCGCTGTACAGGGAACCATATTAGGTCTGCGTCTTTCTAGCTGACAGTAATAAAAGATAAGTGCTTTGCCGCCGTAGTAGTTTCCGGGTTGGTGTTTGAAGGGTGTTTTTTGTTATGATTATAATTATTTTATTTTTCCTTGTCTGACTGGTCAAAGCAATTCTGCATAAAATGACAATAGATTTTCTTTACAGGATTCAAACTGAGGGTCCTTTCCCGGAGCTGAGCTGCACTATTTTCAGCTCTGGGGCTCCTCTGTATTCCTGGACACTAAGGCACGTTCTATAGTGCCGGGCGCGTTCTACGCCGTGCGCGCGCGCGGAATTTTAGTTGGCTGACGTTAGTCAGCCTTTCTATACAAAGGCCGCGTGCGCTCACGGCAGGGAGAGGGGAGCTGACAGACAGCGGCGAAGAGGAGGAAAATCATCTTTTCGCGCCGCTACCAGCTCTGAATGTATGTATGTGTGTGTGTGTGTGTGTGTGTGTGTGTGTGTGTGTGTATATGTATGCATGTGTATGTATGTATATGTGTGTGTGTGTATATGTATGCATGTGTATGTATGTATATGTGTGTGTATATATGTATGCATGTGTATGTATGTATATGTGTGTGTGTATATATATGTATGCATGTGTATGTATGTATATGTGTGTGTGTATATATGTATGCATGTGTATGTATATGTGTGTGTGTATATATGTATGCATGTGTATGTATGTATATGTGTGTGTGTGTATATATGTATGCATGTGTATGTATGTATATGTGTGTCTGTGTATATATGTATGCATGTGTATGTATGTGTGTGTGTGTGTGTGTGTGTGTGTGTGTGTGTGTGTGTGTGTGTGTGTGTGTGTGCATGTGTATGTATGTATATATGTGTGTGTGTGTGTGTGTGTGTGTGTATATATGTATGCATGTGTATGTATGTATATGTGTGTGTGTGTGTATATATGTATGCATGTGTATATATGTGTGTGTGTGTGTGTGTGTGTGTGTGTGTGTGTGTGTGTGTGTGTGTGTGTGTGTGTGTGTGTGTGTGTGTGTGTGTGTGTGTGTGTGTGTGTGTGTGTGTGTGTGTGTATTTGTGTGTCTACTCAAATTTAATAAATATGTTATTTCTACCAATGTTTTTTTTTTTAATAAATAATACATTACACATACATACACAAACACATACACATTCATACACATACAGACACACACAAACACACACAAACACTGTATACTCACACAGTATACATACAAAAAGCATGCGGCATGTGAACGCGCGTTCGCATAGGCACGCGCGGCCGCATGCTGTATAGAACGGGTGTTCTCATGGACATTTAAACAGTCATCCAATAGGATGGCCGCAAAGTCCTTCCACCAATCACATTGCGACTACCTACTGGCCTGCAGGACACTTGAGATATGGGGACATTATAATTTCCCCAAAGGGCAGGAAAACACTGGGAAACACTAAGCATGTCACAAAGTGTGGGGTCCCCGGAGCTAAAAATAGCTATGGGGGACCCCGTCCGAATCCAACGCTGTAAAAAATCCAATGGTTGAAAAAAAATTGGGTAAGCGAGATTGCTGCTCAGTCTCTGACTGAGCCACTGATTGAGCCACCTGTGCTGAAGCAGTGACTGAGCCACCTGTGCTGAGGAAGTGACTGATTGAGCCAACTATGCTGAAGCAGGGATATCCTGAAAACCCGACCTGTTGGGTGGGGGGGGGGGGGGGGAGGGGGGTTAAGGACTGGAGTTAAGAACCTGTGGGTTAGCTACATCTGTACAGATACACGCTGGCCCATTAAACAAGGAGTCATGGAAATGTAACTGCCTATATCTGTCCCTAGGAGGCGCAGTCCTGGGCAGCATACAAATTGCCTTTATTTTCCTACTTTTATTTTTGTCTGACCACATCCTTCATTATTAAACGGCAGCCATTGTGATTTTTCTTCCTTTACACAATTTCACAAAGCTGCAGGAAGATGAATTGGTTTCCGAGACGCGTGTTAAAAAAATCGGAGAGCTATCAAAGAATCATATTAACTACCAATAAAACAGACTCGTTTTCACATTAAAAAAATCATGGAACCTTCCAAATCCCCAACCCCCCCATCTACCTCCCTGTGCCCCAGACATGTCAGTGTGACGTCAAAGAGACATGGACATGTCTCTGAGAAACTGTATACACACAGTGCTGCCAGGAGGGGCCTGGGGGGTGTATAGTGGATAAAAAGAACAAAAGCTCTGCAGTCTCATCTTCAGGCAAAAGTTAAATGTTTTTATTACTGATGAGATCTATGTTCTATATATATGTATGTACTGTATATATAGGGAACCATGTTAAAAATGGTTTTTGAAGCAAAAAGTGGCACTGTGTGCTCATTTGCATGTCATTTCCCAGAATCCCTTGCTGCAGTGGAAGTGCTGTGTGCTGGGTGATAATGGTGAAAGGCGGGGTTGCAGACCTGCCTAAGACATGCAGATGAGCATACAGTTGTATTTAAAGATCACTTGTGAGCACATTCACATGTCTTAGACAGGTCTGCAACCTTTCCTGTCACCTTTATCACCTAGCATACAGTGCTTTCACTGCAGCAAGGGATTCTGGGATATGACATGCAAATGAGCACACCGTATCACCTTTTACCTGAAATCCATTTTAACTCACCATAAAATATATATATATATATATATATATACATATATATATATATATATTCATGTAGAGGTATCAGTACCGTGTTAGCCGAGCTTCAATAATCAAAAAATAAATAGATGATACCGTTCTGTGGCTAACGAAATGCTTTTATTTGTGCGAGCTTTCGAGATACACTGATCTCTTCTTCCGGCGATGTTACAATGAATGAAGCAAGGATAACATAAAAACAGTGTCTCTTGGAATGTTATCTGTGCTTCTCCTTCCCCCGGTGTGGATGTGTTTTATGGCTAGAGGTGTCAAAGGGTAACTGAAAGCAAGTGAAGAAAGATTGTGTATGTGTATCAGTGTGAATAAAAATGAATGGAGAGCCCACAGTATAAACAGTGCTCTACACAAGGTGTGTGTGGAGTGAGAGGGATATAAATGGTGTGGGTGGGTGTGGAAATGTGAGAGTTTGTAGCACAACTAAAAGTGTGTGTGGATACTATGTGGTCCCTATTGGTGTATATGGATGGAAAAATGAGCAGTATTAGTACGTGTGAGAGACAGCTGTGTGTGCATACATATAGCACAGTATGTACAGACATGGCCTTTAGCGTTCATGGGAAGAGAGTTCGCTAGTGTCAGTAATGACTCATAAAATTTCGATCTCTGTTTAGGCCACTGCTAAGTGTCCCGAACAGTTGCATAAATTTGTATTCATGCAACCGTCTCTCTTTCGGGGTTTTAAGATTACCTTTGAGTATGGCAACCCTCAGATCGTTCATCTTATGGCCAGAGTCAGAGAAATGTTCGCCAACAGGACTGTCTCTTGTTCCGCGTGTGATGCTGTGGCGATGCAGGTTCATTCTCTTGTTTAGCCCCTGTCCTGTCTCACCTATGTAGTAGCAGCCCCCTGGGCATTTCATGCACATGATGAGGTACACGACATTGCTGGAGGAACAGGTGAACCCTCCTCTGATTTTGTATTCCCGATTCTTGTGTGGTATTTGTATTGTGTCCGCTGTGTAGAGCATTGCGCAGGTTTTGCATCTTGGGTCCTGGCATGGTTTTGTCCCGCATTCAGTTGTACTGCTGAATACTTTACTCCTCACCATAATATTCTTGAGATTATGGGGTTGTCTGTATGATAATAAGGGTGCTTCAGGGAAGACCTGTTGCAGTCTTGTATCTTCCTGGAGGATGGGTTGTAGTTTCCTGGCGATCTTGCGTAGGTCTCCTAGGTGTGGGTTATATGTGACCACCAAAGGAACCCTGTCGCTTGTCTCCTTCTGTTTGTATTCAAGGAGATCACTTCTTGGTATTCTGGTGGCTTTGTGAATTTGCTGGTCTACAATTCTGTGGTTATATCCACGGTTTATAAAGTCTGATCTCAAGGCTTTAATCCGCTGGTCTCTGTCTGCTGTGTCGGAGCATATCCGGTTGTATCGTATGGCTTGACTGTAGATGGTTGCATGTTTGGTGTGTGTCGGGTGGAAGCTGTTGTCCCTCAAATAGCTGGCTCTGTCTGTAGGTTTGCGGTATACAGAAGTCTGTAGTTGGTTGTTCTTTATAGTAATGGTGGTGTCTAGAAAATGTACTTCATCCGGGGAATGGGTGAGTTTGAGGTTGATGGTCGGGTGGAAAGTATTGAAGTTGTCATAGAACTGTAGGAGGTCCTGTTCGCCAGAGGCGGATTAAAGCCTTGAGATCAGACTTTATAAACCTCTGGCGAACAGGACCTCCTACAGTTCTATGACAACTTCAATACTTTCCACCCGACCATCAACCTCAAACTCACCCATTCCCCGGATGAAGTACATTTTCTAGACACCACCATTACTATAAAGAACAACCAACTACAGACTTCTGTATACCGCAAACCTACAGACAGAGCCAGCTATTTGAGGGACAACAGCTTCCACCCGACACACACCAAACATGCAACCATCTACAGTCAAGCCATACGATACAACCGGATATGCTCCGACACAGCAGACAGAGACCAGCGGATTAAAGCCTTGAGATCAGACTTTATAAACCGTGGATATAACCACAGAATTGTAGACCAGCAAATTCACAAAGCCACCAGAATACCAAGAAGTGATCTCCTTGAATACAAACAGAAGGAGACAAGCGACAGGGTTCCTTTGGTGGTCACATATAACCCACACCTAGGAGACCTACGCAAGATCGCCAGGAAACTACAACCCATCCTCCAGGAAGATACAAGACTGCAACAGGTCTTCCCTGAAGCACCCTTATTATCATACAGACAACCCCATAATCTCAAGAATATTATGGTGAGGAGTAAAGTATTCAGCAGTACAACTGAATGCGGGACAAAACCATGCCAGGACCCAAGATGCAAAACCTGCGCAATGCTCTACACAGCGGACACAATACAAATACCACACAAGAATCGGGAATACAAAATCAGAGGAGGGTTCACCTGTTCCTCCAGCAATGTCGTGTACCTCATCATGTGCATGAAATGCCCAGGGGGCTGCTACTACATAGGTGAGACAGGACAGGGGCTAAACAAGAGAATGAACCTGCATCGCCACAGCATCACACGCGGAACAAGAGACAGTCCTGTTGGCGAACATTTCTCTGACTCTGGCCATAAGATGAACGATCTGAGGGTTGCCATACTCAAAGGTAATCTTAAAACCCCGAAAGAGAGACGGTTGCATGAATACAAATTTATGCAACTGTTCGGGACACTTAGCAGTGGCCTAAACAGAGATCGAAATTTTATGAGTCATTACTGACACTAGCGAACTCTCTTCCCATGAGCGCTAAAGGCCATGTCTGTACATACTGTGCTATATGTATGCACACACAGCTGTCTCTCACACGTACTAATACTGCTCATTTTTCCATCCATATACACCAATAGGGACCACATAGTATCCACACACACTTTTAGTTGTGCTACAAACTCTCACATTTCCACACCCACCCACACCATTTATATCCCTCTCACTCCACACACACCTTGTGTAGAGCACTGTTTATACTGTGGGCTCTCCATTCATTTTTATTCACACTGATACACATACACAATCTTTCTTCACTTGCTTTCAGTTACCCTTTGACACCTCTAGCCATAAAACACATCCACACCGGGGGAAGGAGAAGCACAGATAACATTCCAAGAGACACTGTTTTTAAGTTATCCTTGCTTCATTCATTGTAACATCGCCGGAAGAAGAGATCAGTGTATCTCGAAAGCTCGCACAAATAAAAGCATTTCGTTAGCCACAGAACGGTATCATCTATTTATTTTTTGATTATATATATATATATATATATATATATATATATATATATATATATATATATATCTTAGTGAGACTGGCACTGAGCTTCAAGCAGGGAAACCCGGTTCAATTTCCGGTGTGTCGGCTCCTTGTGACCTTGGGCAAGTCACCTTATCTCCCTGTGCAGGCACCAAAAAATAGATTGTAAGCTGCATGGGGCAGGGACTGTGTCTGCAACATGTCTTTAAAGCGCTGCAGCGCTATACAAGAACAGTCTCTCTCTTTCTCTCTCTCTTTGTATATATATATATATCATGGGACAGTTTTCTTCCCTTCACTGGCATATAAAACTGGACTGCATTGCTATGAAATGTGTTTCTTACTCCTCTGGCAGTTAATGGGTTAAGGACAAAGCTTTCCTGGGAAATTGGTGCACAAAATATACATTTAAAAAAATATATATATTTATATATATTCAAAATATCTGTGAACCTGCTTCTTAAAATACCATGTGTTCCATGAGATATCCAGTGTTCAGCTCTTGCAGTACTTGGCAATCACTTGACAATAACTGCTGCATTTAACTAAAATAGTTACACTTCAGCCGTGCACTGACACAAATAGAGTCTTTTTTTCCTGAAGCCTGACACATCATCAGCAAGACAAGCGAAACCAATTAGGGAAATGTCACAGGGAGTGTGTGGATATTGGCAGGCAACACAGGCATACCTAATGGGATTCAGGCCAGCCGGCAGGATTTCCGGGCTCCAGGACTGAACACTTTACCTGGGCTGGGGTAGCATTTGTCCGGGGTGGGGTAGCATTAGTCCGGGGTGGGGTAGCATTAGTCCAGGGTGGGGTAGCATTAGTCTGGGCTGGGGTAGCATTAGTCCGGGTTGGGGTAGCATTAGTCCGGGTTGGGGTAGCGTTAGTCCGGGTTGGGTTAGCGTTAGTCCGGGTTGGGGTAGCATTAGTCCAGGTTGGGGTAGCATTTGTCCGGGGTGGTGTAGCATTAGTCCGGGTTGGGGTAGCATTTGTCCGGGGTGGGGTAGCATTAGTCCGGGGTGGGGTAGCATTAGTCCGGGTTGGGGTAGCATTAGTCCGGGTTGGGTTAGCGTTAGTCCGGGGTGGGGTAGCATTAGTCCGGGTTGGGGTAGCATTAGTCCGGGTTGGGGTAGCATTAGTCCGGGTTGGGTTAGCGTTAGTCCGGGTTGGGGTAGCATTAGTCCGGGTTGGGGTAGCATTAGTCCGGGGTGGTGTAGCATTAGTCCGGGTTGGGGTAGCATTAGTCCGGGTTGGGGTAGCATTAGTCCGGGTTGGGTTAGCGTTAGTCCGGGTTGGGGTAGCGTTAGTCCGGGTTGGGGTAGCATTTGTCCGGGGTGGTGTAGCATTAGTCCGGGTTGGGGTAGCATTTGTCCGGGGTGGGGTAGCATTAGTCCGGGTTGGGGTAGCATTAGTCCGGGTTGGGTTAGCGTTAGTCTGGGTTGGGGTAGCATTAGTCCGGGTTGGGGTAGCATTAGTCCGGGTTGGGTTAGTGTTAGTCCGGGTTGGGGTAGCATTAGTCCGGGGTGGGGTAGCATTAGTCCGTTTTGGGGTAGCATTAGTCCGGGTTGGGGTAGCATTAGTCCGGGTTGGGGTAGCATTAGTCCGGGTTGGGGTAGCATTAGTCCGGATTGGGGTAGCATTAGTCCGGGTTGCGGTAGCATTAGTCCGGGTTGGGGTAGCGTTAGTCCGGGTTGGGGTAGCATTAGTCCGGGTTGGGGTAGCATTAGTCCGGGTTGGGGTAGCATTTGTCCGGGGTGGTGTAGCATTAGTCCGGGTTGGGGTAGCATTAGTCCGGGTTGGGGTAGCATTAGTCCGGGTTGGGTTAGCGTTAGTCCGGGGTGGGGTAGCATTAGTCCGGGTTGGGGTAGCATTAGTCCGGGTTGGGGTAGCATTAGTCTGGGTTGGGGTAGCATTAGTCCGGGTTGGGGTAGCGTTAGTCCGGGTTGGGTTAGCGTTAGTCCGGGTTGGGGGTAGCATTAGTCCAGGTTGGGGTAGCATTTGTCCGGGGTGGTGTAGCATTAGTCCGGGTTGGGGTAGCATTTGTCCGGGGTGGGGTAGCATTAGTCCGGGGTGGGGTAGCATTAGTCCGGGTTGGGGTAGCATTAGTCCGGGTTGGGTTAGCGTTAGTCCGGGGTGGGGTAGCATTAGTCCGGGTTGGGGTAGCATTAGTCCGGGTTGGGGTAGCATTAGTCCGGGTTGGGTTAGCGTTAGTCCGGGTTGGGGTAGCATTAGTCCGGGTTGGGGTAGCATTAGTCCGGGGTGGTGTAGCATTAGTCCGGGTTGGGGTAGCATTAGTCCGGGTTGGGGTAGCATTAGTCCGGGTTGGGTTAGCGTTAGTCCGGGTTGGGGTAGCGTTAGTCCGGGTTGGGGTAGCATTTGTCCGGGGTGGTGTAGCATTAGTCCGGGTTGGGGTAGCATTTGTCCGGGGTGGGGTAGCATTAGTCCGGGTTGGGGTAGCATTAGTCCGGGTTGGGTTAGCGTTAGTCCGGGTTGGGGTAGCATTAGTCCGGGTTGGGGTAGCATTAGTCCGGGTTGGGTTAGTGTTAGTCCGGGTTGGGGTAGCATTAGTCCGGGGTGGGGTAGCATTAGTCCGTTTTGGGGTAGCATTAGTCCGGGTTGGGGTAGCATTAGTCCGGGTTGGGGTAGCATTAGTCCGGGTTGGGGTAGCATTAGTCCGGATTGGGGTAGCATTAGTCCGGGTTGCGGTAGCATTAGTCCGGGTTGGGGTAGCGTTAGTCCGGGTTGGGGTAGCATTAGTCCGGGTTGGGGTAGCATTAGTCCGGGTTGGGGTAGCATTTGTCCGGGGTGGTGTAGCATTAGTCCGGGTTGGGGTAGCATTAGTCCGGGTTGGGGTAGCATTAGTCCGGGTTGAGTTAGCGTTAGTCCGGGGTGGGGTAGCATTAGTCCGGGTTGGGGTAGCATTAGTCCGGGTTGGGGTAGCATTAGTCCGGGTTGGGGTAGCATTAGTCCGGGTTGGGGTAGCATTAGTCCGGGTTTTGGTAGCATTAGTCCGGGTTGGGGTAGCATTAGTCCGGGTTGGGGTAGCATTAGTCCGGGTTGGGGTAGCATTAGTCCAGGTTGGGGTAGCATTAGTCCAGGTTGGGGTAGCATTAGTCCGGGTTGGGGTAGCATTAGTCCGGGTTGGGGTAGCATTAGTCCGGGTTGGGGTAGCATTAGTCTGGGTTTTGGTAGCATTAGTCCGGGTTGGGGTAGCATTAGTCCGGGTTGGGGTAGCATTAGTCCGGGTTGGGGTAGCGTTAGTCCGGGTTGGGGTAGCGTTAGTCCGGGTTGGGGTAGCGTTAGTCCGGGTTGGGGTAGCGTTAGTCCGGGTTGGGGTAGCATTAGTCCGGGGTGGGAGGTTTGTTGGTGATGTTTGCTGAACGGGCGGAGGTGGTGATTGTAGTTGAGCAGTGGGGTGGGGGGAATGAGGGCTTGTTGAGAGAGGGTAGGTGGCATTTGTTGCAGGGGGGGCCAGTGTTTGTTGAAGTGGCTGGCCAGATCAACCGCCCAGCACTGGGCTTGGGATAGATCTTCCCCACTGTCACCAGTACTGCTGGGATCCACTCTCTTAACCCCTTCACTGCCAGGGGAGCCAGAAACCCAGAGATTAGGAATGGATTGCTTCCCCCCTACCCCACTGGATACACAGCAATTATTATTTGTAGTTGTATTTCTATGAGGGTTATTATCTGAGATTGTGCCGATCGGGGGAACTATCACACGGAAGCTTCCATTGAAGTTCAATAAGAGTTCCCGGCACTGTCGCAGTTTAATGAATGACCTTCGAGCTTAAGAAATTCTGGAGCAAATGTAATTATTGTGTTGCATCTCTTAAGCCTCGCCCAGGTAGGAAACGAGCGCGCTGGCGCTTCCGGCGCTGCACCTTGCTCGGCCGTGCTTTTCCTGGCCGGCTAGGTGCACGCGCGTCTGGGGGCGCGGCTCCGACGTCACAGAGCTGGTTCGCCCTCATTGGGCGAACCGCTCACGTGATGCGCTTGCGAGCAGCAAAATCAATTTTGCTTGCTCGGCTAGCGGCTGAGCGCCGAGCGGGCGTGCCGAGCGGGCGTGCCCGCCCGCTCACGCAGGCCACGTGCAGTGTCGCAATGGGTCCAGCGTGAGCGCCAGCGCTCGCTCAGCACCACCCTGGACGAGGCCTTAGCTTTAGTGTATCAAGGGCTTTCCTTCAATTTTTGCCCGCTGTGCATTAGAGGGTGTTAGAAGTAGGAGGTAGGGAGGAGTTATATGAAGCACAGATTATAATGAGATGGGACCTCATGTGCACCTCTACCATGTCTGAAGTGGTGTCAACTTTTTTGGTTATTACTTCTGCTACAAATGTAAGACACTGGAGGAACAAGCTTGTTACATTGAACATACTTGAAGCACAGATCGGTGCAGGCGTTGATACATAGTAACTTATCCATTGTTCTTCCACGTAAAATTACCCGCAAAGATAAAGCAGTTTGGTAGGTAAAAATCATGAGTTTGTGCTGTATTTATTAAGAGTTATTTGAGCAGAACGATTGCTACACAAAACATCTGCTTTGCAAAAACATCTGTCTTGCTCGCAAAAGAATGAGAATGAAATAGTTGAAATGGTTGCATATTTTTGCATATATAATTCTCCTTTGAAAATATCTCACCACAAATTGAGCAGATAAAGTATGTTCGAAGGATACAAAGAAAAGATTTCCGTGTGAAGTGTAATCGTGTAGTTTATTGAATAATACCTAATTTCGCAAGACTTCTTCATTTGCATGCAACATTTGCACACGGCATGCATTTGCACAGCCACAACCAAATTGTCCCATTACATGCTGTGTTCACACTCTTTGGACATGCACAAACTGTTTAATGAATGCTGCAAAAAGTGTTTCCAAGGGAAAATGCCACTCTCACTATTTAATTATTACATAAGCTCCATAGAGCCTTTTGGGGGTTAAGTTAATGGCAGGTTCACCATGCTAGTGCCAGATCTGCACCGTCCCGCTTGAATAATGAATAACTACTTCGTCTCCCGTGTGCATAAGGCCGCGCGTATAGTGCCCACGACGGGCGACGGGACGGGTGAGGTCACCCGTCACCGTTAGCGAAAGTTATATTTCACTTTGCGGTGGCGTCGCGGGCGTACTGGCATTTGATTGGCTCAGGGGCTGTCACATGAGGCGACAGCCCTTCAAAAATCAAATATTGCCGGCTATCAAAGTTCGCGACGCGACATCGCCCCGTCGCATTGTCACCGACGCGCTTAATGTAAGTGCACGTGGCGGCAATGTATTTGTGTTTGGGCGGCGTCGCCATCGCGGGCACTGTACGCACGGCCTAGGTCTTCCATATGAGACTACAGGTGGAGCCAGACTAACTTCTCTGGTGGTGCAGCGGCACAACTGTGAGTCTGTGGCACCTGAGGCAGTGTCTGCCATGGTTGTACTGCAGGGGGGTCCATGCTTCCGAATGGGAACCCCTGATCAGTGTTAATCCTCTGGTGCCGCGACCACCGCAGTTGCGTGGGCACATGTGGCAGCGACACAGAAGACAGTTACGTTAGCGACATTTGTAGGAGTAAATGATTGATCCAATGTTGTAACTTCAAATTGTTTTTTCACAACTGAAATGACGTCTCCTGAACCACACTCGGGCAAAACGGTCCAGTTAATGTGAGCCAGAATCTTAGACTCCCAGCTGGATACCTTCTTTCCAGCCAAACTGGGAAACAGGGAATGGAGTACGTCATACATGGAAATAAGTCTGCCTTTATTTGCATATGCACCGGAAAAATATCCCCAATGGATAACAACTGATTCGTCGCCATTCATTAAACTGACCTTTCCTGTCTCTTTATAATGTACTATGGTCACCCATAATTCCTACTTTCGCTTTACATACCTGCTCCCCATTAGGGACGGGTAAATTTTTGGATCGGATTTGGATCCGCTGCAGTGTAAGTGATATATGGGAAAATTATTATTCGCTCTTCTAGTGCTCACTGAATGTTATTAAATGAGTATGTGTTATGACTTCGGTGAATGTCATCACATTCATGCTCATTTTCTTGAGAAAGAGTCGTTTTTCAACTTTATTTCCAATCTGGATTCATTCCAAGGGACCTCTGGGTACTCATCTATTGGAGAGAAATCAACGTTTTTATTTGTGCCGGTAAAAAACAAGATGGCCGTAGGGTCACCCAGTAGAAAACGACACTATCGTCTCCCGATAGCCTCTCAGCTTTTTATTGACTGCCGGAGAAAGGCTGAATTTTGCAGTCATTGTTCTCCTGAAAAAGCACACAGGTGTGTGTGTGTGTGTGTGTGTGTATGTATGTATGTATGTATGTATATATGTATGTATGTATGTATGTATATATATATAAATATATATATATATATATATATATATATATATATATATATATATAGGCAATACGATACCGCACGTGGACGAATATCAGAGGCAGCACTCCAAATGAATATCAAAAATCCTGTATTATTCAACAAAACATCATATCCAACGTCTCGGTCCTCAAACGGGACCTTTGTCAAGGTGACAAAGGTCCCGTTTGAGGACCGAAACGTTGGATATGATGTTAATTTGAATAATACAGGATTTTTGATATTCATTTGGAGTGCTGCCTCTGATATTCGTCCACCTGCGGTATCGTATTGCCTATTTATTTGTACAGGATTTGCACCCAATTTTTCTATTCAGACGGAGTGCCTATGGTTCTTTATTACCTGCTATATATATATATATATATATATATATATATATATATATATATATATTATATTATATATATATATTATATTATTCTCCCAGATCAAAAACAGTTTAAACAGAATGATGGTGGGGAACTGACGATTTAATGCCATTACCCTTGTAGTTTTATAAAGCAACTTTCCCACCTGAATAAGACTATTTTTAAATACCAAGTCATAAAAAAAGACTGAATACATAAAAATGCAGCAGACAAGGTTTATTTTGCTGATCTTAGTACTTAAACAGAACGTTTCAATACTATATAGTGGGAAATATCCAACAGTCTAGGAAAAGCTTTCTCCACAATTATTGGTGATGGATGAATGGACAGATGGAATAACACGACAAATCTCTTACTGTAGATGGGTAATGAGATGGAATCTGTCACAGAGAGGCATCCCAACCACTTATTAATGGATGGTATGGATCCCAGTGGATAGGAGCCTCAAATAAGAACAGGAGATAAGAGGAAGATAAGCTATCTTGTGAGCTGAATATGCAGCATAAAAGTGTGAGTAAGCAGCTACTATATGGTCTCTATTATGGCCTAGAAAAAACGATATCAAGACATGTGCAGTAGTGTGAGGATGGATTGGGTAGAATCGGCAATCCAAGCCTTTTCCACCCTTCATTTAATTTGATATAGGATTGAAGCAGGGGGTCCCTAGAGCTGAACCCCATTTATCTCAGCTCCGGAGTTACAGACCTCCGCAGGGGGTGCCGGCAGCCGCTCGGCTAGCAGGGTTCACATTATGGCAGATTTTCAAAGCTCCTGCAAAATACGGGCCAATAGGAAGCCATGACGTCATCAGCTTCGGCTTCCTATTGGCTCACGTGATGCGGGCGCTTTAAAGTTTAAACCACAGGTAGCTCAGCCGGGGCAGCTACTGGCAACCCTTAGGGCTTCGTCCCGCTGCGTCCGGTGGTGCGTGCGGCCGCGTGCGCGTGCGCCACCAGCCCCTTACCTGTAATCCGTTGGTCCCCGCTGCCTCCTCCCTCCGTTGCTCACTACGTGCTGTGATGCGTCAGCCGGCCAGCGCTACCAGAAGAAGGTGTTCTGGAGCGTTGACGCGTCACGTGGTGCGCGTGTGAGCCAATGAGGAGGTAAGCAGGGGAGCAGGGAAGGAGCTCGTAGGGAGGCGGCCTGTTTTTTTTTTTTTTGCCGGCTAACCAGTTTGATTCAGGAGGAGGGAGCCTGGCCTCCGGGCTCCTGCACACCGGAGGAGGGGAGGGGGGTACGAACGGACGGACCCTCGGTTCAAACCACGCCCCCCCCCGCTCAAATCACGCCCCCCACGCTCCGGCTCCCGCTCCCTCTCCAGCTCCCTACAGACCGCAGATAGCGGTCTGTGGCTCTCAGCGCACTGCCTGCATTAAGTGCGGGCGCGCTGACGGAGGGAGCAGGGCCTTAGCCTTACGGAGGTAAATATCTCTGCAAGCGGGGCGTTCCCAGAGCTGAAATGAAAGGCGTTCAGCTCCAGAGACCCCCTGCTTCAAACCCATGTTAAAAAATGTCAAACGACATGAATTGCTCCTTTAAGCTAGCAGGTAGTGTACATGCACTGGGAGGGCACGGAAATGTGCAGTTTGATAAACTATGCAGGAGTCGCAGATGC